>NW_017097437.1:0-11351 GCF_001412225.1 Nicrophorus vespilloides | reverse complement strand
CGAAAACTATAATAGATAGAATGAATCGAATATATGCATATGAAAGCTGAATGTTTGGGGAATCCATGCAAGTATAGATACATTCCTGTGCTCTTATCCATATTGCTGTAATACGCGTTCATATTAAATTAAACGTTATTATCAAATGTTTGAAAAAATTGAAATTAGAACGTTCGAAAAGCAGTGTTTTCACATTTCATGATTTACTCGAAAACTATAAAGATAGAATGAATCCAATATATGCATATGAAAGCTGAATGTTTGAGGAATCCAGCAAGTATAGATACATTCCTGTGCTCTTATCCATATTGCTGTAATACGCATTCAAAGTTGAAAAATTGAAATTAGAACGTTCAAAGTTGAAAAAAATAANGTCCAANAAAGNAGGTTTCTTCANATTTNATTGATTTACTCGAAAACTATAATAGATACATGAATCGAATATATACATATGAAAACTGAATGTTTGGGGAAACCAGCAAGTATAGATAAATTCCTGTGCTCTTATCCATATTGCTGTAATACGCGTTCCTTTTATGAAATGGTGAGTTTGGGGAGGCGCCAAATGATTACATACATTTGAGGGAGGTGTAGTTAATTGGTATAGTTTATAATATAACTTGTAGAAATAATTCAATTTTATCTAGTCTATAAAATCTAATCATTTTGAACGATCAACTGCAAAAAAAAATAATGTTTATAAATATCTTTATTGTGATCTGTCATTTTACTGCAGATATAAAAATGCACGAAGATTTATGAAATCCTTCCACTGGGAGAGCCAGACATCTCGAATCGCATTTTTTTTTCGTTAAGATCGTTGCGTCACACGACCACAGACAGACGTGCCTGCACGGTGTGTGCCCCCTTTTTTTTATTTTCTTTCTTTCTTTCCTCTCATGAAGATAAAATTAAAAGGCAAACAGACGGCTTTTCCCTTTTTTTTTTTACATACACATCCGATCATGCATTTCGTTTGTTTTCTTTTTCTTTGTAGCCACTCGTAAAGTCGTGTAATAAAACTCCTCCAATATGAGTCAGACTCGAAGACTGACTATCCGACAAAAGAGTTCTCTAATGATATTGGGACTGTTTTCTTTCGTATGTGTGCATTGCGCATTATGCATTTGCGAGAGCTTCGTGTGTAACTAATAGCTTTCTCGAGGTGTAACTAAATTGTAATAAACAACAATAGGTGTCTGCTCCTCAGGTATACGAATATAATGCGTTTTAAATTCACGAAAGTCGAGACCGGCTCCGCGTTGAATTATTCATAAAACCGCGGATCGTCACAAACTAATTCCACCTGCAAGTGAGAAGTGTAATGGTTCTTCATAAAGCCCAAAGCGTATTCCGTTCCACTCGTTATGCATTTTAAAGCGTGTACTCCATAGTTTAAGTTTAATGATGTTTTTTTTTCTTCTTTTAGTTCTTGCCGTCATTATTTGCTCTCGTCGTTGTTACTGTGAGTAATTGATTTTTTTTTTCGTTAATCATCATTTTTAAACGGTCGATGAATATTGAAAGTCGAGAATATTGCATCGTCAGCGTAAATATTGAATAATTACCGGCCGGTTAAATTGAATATTGTAATGTGGATCGTTTACTTAATGTATATTGGATTTCCACTGAAGGATCATCGATGGCCTGTCTTTAAACTAAGTTAGTCTAATAACAGTAATTTAGTTCCTTTCATGGTTTATTTCAATTATAATATGATAATAGTATACATGAATATTGAATATTTCTGACATATATAATCTATCGTTTTGGATCAAAATCCCGAAAATTAAAATCTTGACAACCATAATCCCAACAGTGTTACATGAAAATCCCGACAGTATCTTTTATTATTTGATATAGAATTTAAAAATTATTACTTATTACACAAACAAAAAAGAACATCGACAAAAACAGTGTTTTATTAGACACTTAGACTCATCAAGATTTGCAAAAATTAATATATAAATAATTCCGTCACAAAAAGGCAGTAATAAAATTTGTGCAAGTGGATATTTAATGGTGAAAAAGTCATATCTCGATTAATAACTTACTTACTTCGTTTTCAGTGGTAAAAGGACCAGAATTAGAACACATTTCTTCGTAATGAAAACGAATATTTAATAATTGTTTGGCATTGGCCTAAATTGTAATGTTTTTTTTTGGATTTCTTATATACATTTAAAGGATCTTTGTTAGAAAGATTATGGAGTGGATTATTTGGATATCATATTTTGGTGAGAATGTGAAGGACAGAACGCGTATATAAAGAGGGTTTTCAGGACAGGATTTCAGAATTGAGAAAGTAGATTTATAGATGAATTTTTCAAACTTTGAAATCCTGAAGGATTAGAAATCTGTATTTATAGTTATTTCTGCTTAAATATTATAAAGAAATATAAAATATGCAAAGTTTCATAAATATTGATCAAACTATAATTGTAAATTGTAATAGTATTTTTTTCATTTGGTAATATAATTTATGATATAGATTTTTAGATTTCTATAACGTAGATATTTATGATAAATGTAGATTATAAAAAAAAAGACTTTGATTCATTATAAAATAAGTTAATGATATAAATTGTTTGCCGAAATTTTATATTTCTTTTTAAATATTAATAATATCAGTTAAATAAATAATGACCTAAAATAATCAAACGAATATAAATAATGTAGACCTTAACTTTCTAAATGGCCAGAAATTCCTTAATTTCCACACAAAAAATAAATAAATTTGTAAAATATATTTATAACAATAACAATTGATATGCATAAAAAAAAAACAATGCATAGTTTTAAATAATTTGCACACAATTTAGATAAGAGTTAACCAGAGAATGTATACAATTTATCATCTACAACAGTGATTCTCAGATCATTATAATATCTTTTTCTACATATACCCATTGTACCATAAAGTTTGAGAAACGCTGAACTACAATACGTCAACTTCATTCATGACATGATTCCTACATTTAACAAATAATGACTAAGTGAAACGATTTAAATTCCTCGATGAAAATCATTACGGATGGTAATTTGCCGATGATATGGCACGCAATTTTTATGATCGCATGATTCCGTCGACGCTTTTAATGAATTTAAGTTCTCTCTCGACGGGAAGGATTCGGCTTTCGGGTGTTGTTGAACTGCATCCAAATTCCACGCGGTGCTCGAGAAAACAAAGTGCAGTCATTTTTCCAATAGAAATAAAACAAAAAACAAAAAAAAGGTAATCGCTTCGATAATTAAAATTGAATGCAGTAGCTTGTTCTTTGTGGATTTACAACGGTGATTATGGCCGACAGACACGTATATAAATGGAATATTTATCACGACTAACGAGTCATATTTTAATTATTTGATAGCTTATAGGTGGGTTTATCCATTTGTCGATTTCGTAATTTCGAACGGCTGCTCTGTGTGCGAGTTTCGATGATCGTGAGCTGTTGATCACCGGCCGTGTCTTAATAGTTTCTAGATCTTTATCGCACTTCTCTTCTCTCAACTATTTTACTTCGCGTCGAGGAAACGTATTTTGTTCAAAATACAGCCACTGCCCAATTCTAAATTTATCTCCGTGATTTATTTGTATTCAAACAATTTACGTTACGTTTTTTTCGAATCACGTCTAATTTTACTTTATCCATCGATAAAGCAATCTCATTACGAAGGCGAAGAAGAATTTAGTTTTCCTTTACATTTTCATTTTATTTTTGTCGCAAAGATAACTTACATTTCTATCATTAATAGATTCAAATAATATTTTTACTTTTATTATATTTTATTTATTTTTAATCACTCACTTACGTCTTTTATTTTTATGATGAATTTATTTCTTTGATCTTTGATTTTAGTTTTTTTTTGTATATGATTCCATTACCAACTCACTAGCATAGAACATGCCATATCAGAACAGAATAAACGTGATACAAAAAGAAACAATGACATAACAGAATAGTACTAAAAGAGAATATCGTCATTCTACATACGAGGTACCAACTAATAGAAAATTTCTAGTAAAGTTATGTATTTCTAAAAATATTACAATCTCCTTTAAAGTAATATAAAGGTGCATATTTTAATATACAGTGGAACCTCGCTTAAAGAGCATAATCCATTCCAAAAGTTCCGAATTTTAACTCGTATAGTGAAACAATTTTCCCCGTATAAACTAATTTATTTTGTTTGTTAAGCGAGGTTTTACTGTATATAGAAAGTATTCTAGTTACGAATAGTGTAATAAATATTTGTAAAGAAATAAAATTAGATATTTTTTTTTTATAATTTTCTTTCCAAACTGTTCACAATTAAACATGTAAAAAATAACTTTTCAATTATTTATAAAACATTTGCTATAAATCAAATATTTATAGTTTAATTGATTCTTTCCAGAATATTATTACAGAATAATATTACAGAAAAGTAAATACGAAAAATTGTAATTGTAAGATTATACAAAAAAAAATAATTCAAATACTACAAATATATTTCGAAATGTTGTTAAAATAAAGAATTGAGAACAAGAATTGAGAGATAATTGGAATGCTAAATATTGAAGTATGTCATGTATATTACAAAATCGTTTTTTTGGAAATTAAAATGTTACGAAATTCGCAAATTTATAAAGGTATTAATTATTTTGTGGAAGTTCTCAATAATTATTAATAACCAATTAAACATGAAGCAATATTATAGTAATTAATCAGTTCCGTCAATATTTCGGATTGTTTGAAACCGGACTAATCGAGGAACTAAATAAACCGCACAAAATAGTTTTCATTGTATGAGTAAGAAAAAAAAAACAATAATTTATTTTGTGTACTATTTTTTTAGAATTTATTTTAATTTGGCTCAATTCAGTTTAATTGAAATTTTCAACTGAATCCAAACTGATCGAATATTACTTTTATGGAACAATTAACATTATAGCAATACAATTTTAGTAATTAATCGCTTTCGTCAATATTGTTTGAAACCGGACTAATCGGGGAACTAAATACATACAAAAGTAAAGCGCACAAAAAAAAGACAGTACATTATTTTCTTATTCGTTATTTTGAGTTTAGTATAAATAATTGCATCCATGAATAATCTAGTGTAGCTAATCTATGTTCAAGATATTTTCTCATTTTCTTAATCTACGACTCGAATCGAATTGTAATGGATGATAAGCAGAGATGCCAAGGCACAAGTAGAAAAGGCTACCACTGCTATCGTGGCGCGCGCTCTTAAGAGATGGTCATTAAGTGCTTTTCAGAGATGGATTTGATCGGATTCATCCTCCTTGTGAGCAGAGAGTTGAAGAAGGAAGACGGTGGTGGACAGAAAGAGATGTCGAATAGTGAGCTGTAGAATAAGCGGCGTCCGTTATAAATCGTTTGCAAAGGCATTCGGATAAGTGCTTACTAAAAGACTACTTAATATACTTTTCAATCTGGATGAATTGCATATGTTTACCATTTACAAAACGTTCGCTGATTGCGGATGCCTTCACTCGTCTTTACTTCGGACGTGGTTTATCATTATGTCTGATCTATTGGTCATATCACTTTCTTCCATCGAATTTAACATATGCAAAATTTTATTATCATCAATTAGGAAAACGACGTATCTATAACATGGAAAATAATTTGAGGTATAAAAAAAGAAAAATTAAAAGCTGTAGACCAGTGATTCCCAAAGTGGTCTATATCGACCCCCAGAGGTCTATAAAATTTGGGGGTCCATGAAATGAAAATGGGGGTTTACGATAGTGGATCTTAACCGGTGGCAATCGAAATCCAGACATTCGAAATCCCGACTATATCAAAATCCCGACAATCATAATCCCGACTATATCGAAATCTCGACTGTATCGAAATCCCGACTGTATCGAAATCCCGACAGTGTCTTTTATTATATATGACCGCCAAAACAGAATATTAATGAATTATCTTTGCGGAATAGCTCATAGTGTTTCATTATAATTATTTTATTCATTTTTGTATTATAATAAAGATAATTTTAAAAATACATAGCTCGAGTTTTTTATTTCTAGAATATAACAGCGGGAGTTGAGATTATTAATTGTTGTTATTTATTGTATTTGATTTCATTGAATTATTCATAATAAACTTTGACAAATTGAAATAATCTGAAATGTAATTAGATTATGAATTGTTGTTATTAACTATTAATAACAATATATATTTATTATTGTATTTGTTTTCATTGACTTAATAAAACTTAAAATTAAGAAATATTCTAAATTAAAATTAATTTATTGTTATTAATATTAAATAATAGTAGATCGGAATAACTTTTAAAATGAGGCAAGTGAACCTCCATTATTAAAAATGTTATTGTATAAATTATAATAATAAAACTCGATTGATATAGTCGGGACATATGTCGGTTTGATATAGTCGATTCGATACAGTCGGGATTTCGATATAGTCGGGATTTTGATATAGCGGTCTGTTGGATTGTCGATTTATAATAATAAAAGACACTGTCGGGATTTCGATATAGATCGGGATTTCGATATAGTCGGGATTTTGATATCAGTCGGGATTTCGATATAGTCGGGATTTCGAAGTCGGGATTTCTAAATGTCGGGATTTTGATATAGTCGGGATTTCGAATGTTGGGATTTCGATACAGTCGGGATTTCGAACGTCGGATTTCAATAGTAAAAGTATTTATGAAGTAAAAAAAATATTATATATGTTTATAAAATTGTGTAAGATTTCGAACGTCGGTATTTCAATAGTAAAAGTATTTATGAAGTAAAAAAAAATTATATATGTTTATAAAATTGTGTAAGTTGTAGGATGTAGGCATTCACTTTGTGGTCACTTGTTAGAAGCATATGAGCAGTCTCAGAGCAAAGATCTTAATAATTATAAAGATGTCCCAATATAAATAATAAAATTACAAAAAATCAATAACTGGTAAGTAGGGGGTCTACCCAAAACCGAAAAACATGACAATGGGTCTACGACACAAAAAAGTTTGGGAACCTCTGCTGTAGACGAAGGAGAAATTAAGATCTTAGTCAAAAATGATAATAAAAAAATACATTTTTGAAGAACAACTGAAAAGAATCAGAACGGTTTAAATTTCACAAAATTCAAATGAAAATATCGGATTGAAAAAAAAAATGGGCATTAAAATATTGTAATTATTGTAATAATCCTAAAATCTTGAGCCGAACAAAGGAATAATGACCTTGGGGTAATAAAAATACAATGCATTCTTTATCGTTTCATGAAATCAGAAGAGCAGAACAGAAGAACCTGGAGCTGCTTAAATTTCCGCCCAAATTTGGGGCTTCGTTAAAATATAATAAGCCAATTAGGCGCGTCCGCAAAGGCAAAGAATCGGGAAGGCAGTGAAACAAAAGGAACGTTCGTTGGTGCAAAGAAGAAGAAAAAAACATCGGATAAGAGATACTTCGCGTCCGTGGAATCCCACCTACAACTTAACGATGCCTCGATTCTTATTTATTGCTAATGAACCTACTTCACGTACGTACGTATCTCAGAACGATGTTCTTTCTGCATTAATTAAAGTTTAAAATATTTTAACCCTTTGTAGTCTTATACTTATTTACGTCACTATTTCAATTATAAAGAAACGTTAAACAGACCTAACTTAATGTAATTTTTATATTGTATAAAAAAATGATTGGTGAAAACCTAAAGAAATACTTAACAAATAAATTTACCTTCTTTTCCTCTTGCAAAGAATAATACGTTGTAGAATTTAAAAGTATGGCTTACCTGAAACAAGAAATGTAAAACATATAATTAGATTAAGTGCGTTCTCGAATCGAAAATTGCTGAAATAAAGTGATGCGATGTGTGTGATTTTAAAAATTCGCAATGCCCAAAACTTAAATTACTAACTAAACTTCCGCCTTCTCTGGAAGCAGACGCGGCTCGAGCAAGACCTAAAAGCGTATACAATAACCATTGGATATAACTGGTTTTTCATTGCACGTGATAATAATGATCGATTTTTTCGTTCGTATAAAATAATGATCAAATCAAAAGTGTCCGAAAATTGTTTAATGTATTATGATTTTATGATATTATCTACAGCCGAAGGAAATACCTCGGATTACGCAATCGCATCGGCCATTGTCGCTTTGATTTATAGTTCTCGCCATTCCGTGAGGTCGAACGGAATTCTACCCAATTTTGCAACGCAACGTTTAATTCCACACGGTTTTGAGTGATTTCTACGTGGTACGTCTATTGCCAGTAATCGTTATATAACTAGGTGAATATTGCGAATGTTATGTAGGTCATACCATATATCAATTAAATCACATTTGGTAATTAGCTGTATTGTTTATATTGGGTAGACCGGAAAGTTCCAGCCGATTTTTCTACGAAAATTAAAATTTATTTTGTTGATGGAATTTTTCAATGACCCAAATTTGTGGAAAACTACAGTTTTGTTGAGTTGTAAAATAAATATAAGGGCTAATATTGTCGTGATTTGTGTCCGTCGAATTGTGCAAAAACTCATATATCTTAACGGTTTATGTAAGAAAGCTTCAAAAACGTTCATCGACAGTTGTTTTTGATATTTTAATTCATTCACGTGTCGTGTAGTGCGGGTTATTCTCGATCAATGTGTCGATTTCATCATCATTACTAGAAGAAGTTTAATGCTAAAATAGTTAGCTCTAAATTTAGATAATTATGTTCTTAAAGTTCATTTACCTAAAGCAACTTCTCCGTAAACAGAATGTATCTTAGTTATTACTTTTGTGGCATTTTTGGCTTTACAGTAATAAAAAAGCATTCATTTGATCCATACCAAACTTTTAGCTAAAAACGGTTAAAATCTTCTATACATAAGTTCATTCTTTTTCACAATTATGATATATTTAGGCATAACATAAAGCGAAAATCGGCACGAACTCTCCGGACATCCAAATACTTTAGATACTTGCTGTAATTGTTAAGAAATGTATATCTCAACTATCCATTAAACATGAAGTTTGTTGTTATTGTGGAAAAAACGTATATGATTTGAAGTAAATTGTTTTCATTCTTCTAGATGTAATTTACCCCAAATGGGGTAAAAGTGAACCCCTGGGGGTAATGAGAACGTTCATCAATCCTATGTATTCATAAACAAAATATTAAAAGTGAAATGAATATATTTAATTAACACACTCGAAACGAAAGGATTAAAGTAAATCATCTTATGTTAAGTCTGCATAAATATTATAGTTTCATCTATCAATGTAAATTACACATAATTTAAGTTTAAGTAACTTAAATTAAGCCATCTTAAAGTATACTTGACGTAAGTCTATTTAAATTAAGTCAACTTAAGTTAATTTTACTTCAATTAACTAAATTACTATTTTCAGTTATCTTTCTTGCAATTTGTAAAATATTTGATTAATTTACAAAAAAAAAAATACGTATGTTTACATTATTATTTATTATTAGTCCCTCTAATACTTTAATTATTATCTAATAACAAGTTAATGATCGTCACGGATTATAATTTCAAATATTAAATCACACTTGACTCTAATTTTTAAAGAGAAACGGTCTAAATTTGGCGATAAGTAGCATGAAAATCCTATTTAGTAATCGTTCGAGGTGAGAGAAATTTAATTACGATACATGAAAGTCACATGACAAACAAACAAACAAACTAGAGATTTGAATTTCGCCTACGATCTTCCCATAAAATATGTATTTCCAATTGGAAACATATCGAAGGCGTTTGCAATTCACTCATATTCAAGTAGTCTACAAAACGAGAGCAATAAGTTTGAAAAAACAACAACAACATTTTATAAATACTATAAAACTAGGTTATTATTGTACATCTCACGTATATTTCTTAGATGTTATTTCATTTTGCATTATAATACAGACTATAATACAGACGATTCTACTTAATTGAGACTAGTACATTTTGTCCCGTTTAAACGGTGGCGCAATTATCAGAAGTTCCACAAAAATTAGAGGATTATTGTTTTTTTTTTTAATATTTTATTTAATAAACTGCACAAAATAAAAACAAGTCACAAATCTATATGTATGAAGTAAATGTGTATTATTTTCTAATTGTAAGCGTATTATTCCGATTAAACGGAATCTACTGTAATTTTGTTTTATTATTTTCCTTAGAAATAAGTTTTTTTTTTAATTAGATTTACTAATTTTCAAATTACAAATAAAAAAAAAGTAGACAAAAATCAGATTCGATGAGTTATGACATGAGCACAAAGATGTAGTTTGGATTAAAGCAAACAGTGATTAATGCACGTTTCATCCAATGCGACGCGAAGAAAGTGCCATCAAATAAGAATTATTATACAATATTCTTAAAGGTCGTTGCGCAATGCTCTCACCGCCTCCGCCGCGTCCGAACAATAATCACAATATTTTGCATTTAAATAAATTTTAATAATAAGTTTGGAATTACAGCGTTTTGCATTTACATGAGAAAAACTGGAATTGTGTATATGTGTGTTGTCCTAAAGTGTTTGAGCGCGTTGTGTGTGGCACGAAACGTAACGAATTCCGTTAGTGAAATGTATTCAAATGTATGCATTGTGCGACGGTCTTTTACATAATAACAACAAATAAATATATATAAGTTATTACCATACGCAGCAGCTATTTGGTATAAGGCATATAATCCGAATAAATCCTTACGGAAGATAGTGAATATTATTATTAGTATTATTATGTCAAACTCCAAATGAAATGAGACACAATTGGTTCTTTGTTGCATCAATCATCCGAGCGAGTCTCATTCAAATAACTAACTCCTTTGTACTAGTTTGGATAGGTGCGCCATCTCAATTTTATGTATTATATTCGGATAAGTGTTTTGTAAATTATTATTGGACTTTCTTATATCGTTCAAAAGGTACAATGATTTCAGCAGATTCTATATCAATATTGATTATATAATATTTATATAATATTTTTGTTTAAAAAAAACAAAGCATATAGAATAACGGTAACCGGACCAAACAGAACATGATACATCAGGACACGACGAAACAGAAAATGATACATGAGAACAGGACAAAACGCAATAGTGATAAAAACCAAAATAACAACATTTGTTTCAATATTTCAGTGAACAAATGAGCAATAAATAAACATGCAGTGAATCATCCTATATTATCCTTTTTATATGTGTGTTTATTCTGTTGTGTCATTTTTGTGCTTTGTTACCCCTTATTAATTTAACGATCCGAGGCCTTCCCACACTGTGATAAGAGCTGATAGGTCCCTGCTCGTGAAGTGTTTTCAGTGTTTTCACATTTTATCGATTTTCTCGAAAACTATAATAGATAGAATTAATCCAAA
>NW_017097436.1:7972-107467 GCF_001412225.1 Nicrophorus vespilloides | reverse complement strand
ACTAATCGAGGAAACTGTAGAAAAGTGAATCATAAATTTGAGTGCTTATTTTGTGTTTGTTCAATTAAAATTGTTTTTGAAATGTGCAAACGGCGGCTTTGATCTGTACGGATTCGCTACATAATTTAACTTTAATAATACAATAATACATTAACAAAAACGAATCTGTTTGGAAACTGTTTTTGTTTTCTTTCTCTTTTGTTTTTGTTTATATACCTTCAGGTGATTGGATGTTGGTGTTGTTGGTTGATTTCTCTTTGTTGCTTTTAATTAGTTGTTATTTATTTATAAATCTAGTTTTTTTAGTTACTTTACCCTTTGAGTTTAATTAATAAATTCACAAAAGAAATTATTAAATATTTATATATTTTTGATCGATTTACTTTACTTTTTCGAAGGGCATTTGACAACAGATTATAATTAATTAATATTTGTAATTACACAAATAATTGTTAATTTTGGAGAAAAAAAAATCTGTCAATTTAACTCGCATAATAATTGCAAATTTTTAATATGAATGAATTCGAGATTGTAAAGGAATGAAGAAAAATACAATGAAATGGTATATATTTATATATATAAATGCGCCGGGTTAATTGTAGATTGATAATGAAATAAAACTGTTTGTATAGTTTAAAAACATGAAATTATTATATAATTGATATCAAAAACCTCGTACAGTGCGGAATTAAAACCGGACTAATCGAGGAAACTGTAGAAAAGTGAATCATAAATTTGAGTGCTTATTTTTTTTGTTGCTCAATTAAAATTGTTTTTGAAATGTGCAAACGGCGGCTTCGATCTGTACGGATTCGCTACATAATTTAACTTTAATAATACAATAATACATTAACAAAAACGAATCTGTTTGGAAACTGTTTTTGTTTTCTTTCTCTTTTGTTTTTGTTTATATACCTTCAGATGATTGGATGTTGGTGTTGTTGGTTGATTTCTCTTTGTTGCTTTTAATTAGTTGTTATTTATTTATAAATCTAGTTTTTTTTAGTTACTTTACCATTTGAGTTTAATTAATAAATTCACAAAAGAAATTATTAAATATTTATATGTTTTTGATCGATTTACTTTACTTTTTCGAAGGGCATTTAACAACAGATTATAATTAATTAATATTCGAAATTGTAAAGGAATGAAGAAAAATAAAATGAAATGGTATATATTTATATATAAATGCGTCGGGTTAATTGTAGATTGATAATGAAATAAAACTGTTTGTATAGTTTAAAATCATGAAATTATTATATAATTGATATCACAAACGAATAAGTATAATACCTCGTGCAGTGCGGAATTAAAACCGGACTAATCGAGGAAACTGTAGAAAAGTGAATCATAAATTTGAGTACTTATTTTGTGTTTGCTCAATTAAAATTGTTTTTGAAATGTGCAAACGGCGGCTTGGATCTGTACGGATTCGCTACAGAATTTAACTTTAATAATAATACATTAACAAAGGCGAATCTATTTGGAAACTGTTTTTTTCTTCTTTCCTTCTCTTTTGTTTTGTTTATATACCTTCAGATGATTGGATGTTGGTTGATTTTTCTTTGTTGCTTTTAATTAGTTGTTATTTATTTATAAATCTAGTTTTTTTAGTTACTTTACCATTTGAGTTTAATTAATAAATTCACAAAAGAAATTATTAAATATTTATATATTTTTGATCGATTTACTTTACTTTTTCGAAGGGCATTTGACAACAGATTATAATTAATTAATATTTTTGTAATTACACAAATAATTGTTAATTTTGGAGAAAAAAAAATCTGTCAATTTAACTCACATAATAATTGCAAAGAGATTGTAAAGGAATGAAGAAAAATACAATGAAATGGTATATATTTATATATAAATGCGCCGGGTTAATTGTAGATTGATAATGAAATAAAACTGTTTGTATAGTTTAAAATCATGAAATTATTATATAATTGATATCACAAACGAATAAGTATAATACCTCGTGCAGTGCGGAATTAAAACCGGACTAATCGAGGAAACTGTAGAAAAGTGAATCATAAATTTGAGTGCTTATTTTTTTTTTGCTCAATTAACATTGTTTTTGAAATGTGCAAACGGCGGCTTCGATCTGTACGGATTCCCTACAGAATTTAACTTTAATAATAATACATATTAACAAAAATGAATCTGTTTGGAAACTGTTTTTGTTTTCTTTCTCTTTTGTTTTTGTTTATATACCTTCAGGTGATTGGATGTTGGTGTTGTTGGTTGGTTGATTGCGACCGAATTCAGATTCGATTACGGCACGGATCTAATCATTGCAGACGTATTTATCAGCGCGGGAATCGTTCGCTTTCTTTTATTGTTTTTTTTGCACGTTACGGCGTTGAGAGGAAAAGCGTAGACGCGCAGAGGTGGTAGAACGAGTTAGGAAAGCGAAGAGTTAGGAAAGCGCGTATCGGAGGAGAAACCAATACTCTGGAAAACTTTACCCTTCGGGGGTTGCAAACTATATACGTATAGGGACTAACTTTTACTTTTCTCCTCTCTCTCTCTCTTACACTTACTTTACGTGAATTAGATAACACGGCGGATGGGGAAATTCACTTTGGAATAATCATATTAAGTGTGTTACAGTGAATTCAACACGTCTTCTTCACGTGTAAAAAGCATCAGTATCACTTTTGCTTCTTAAAATAAAGTCTCAAACTTCAAACTTAAATGCAATTATAACTAAGCTTTACTTAGACTCAATCTAATATTAATAAATGCAATTTGTGTATAAATAAGTTCTTCAATTCTAATACATACTTTTTTTTTTTGATTTGGTTTTGAAATTGGTATCAGAATTTTGATTGATAATTTTTATATAAGAATGAACAGAAATTTTATATTTTAGTTGCACTAAATTACTTAATTTAGTTCCGTTTATTAGCGATAAAGGGAGAAGCGGAAGCAGTCGTAACGTTAAGTTTATAAAAGTGTGCGTTTCATTTAATATACTACTATTATATAGTTTTTTGTTGTTGTTGTTCGACATTTAATGCGCGTCGGTGGTGGTAATGAAACGGTTTTTTTTTTATATATATTTTGTGGAGTTTTCTGTTTGCACTTTACACTAGGTGCGGATAGTAAAAACGCAAATACCGCATGCAAATTTAATGCAATGCACACTCTTTTAATAGTGTAAAAAAATAAAAAAATTTATATGTATTATAACCAACAAAACGAAGGAAATAAATGAATAAGTCGCGCGGATTAATATAATTGTGATATTTTCTTTTTGTTGCTTTTTAATTAGTTGTTATTTATTTATAAATGTTTATTGACCCTAATTTCTTATTTACTTTGCAATTTGAGTTTAATTAATAAATTCACAAAAGAAATCATTAAATATTTATGTATTTTTAATAAACCGATGTAATTTTTATTTTACTTTTTCGAAGGGTATTTAACAACAGATTATAATTAATTAATATTTGTAATTACATAAATAATTGCTAATTTTGGAGAAAAAAAATCAATCAATTTAACTCACACAATACATAATAATTGCAAATTTTTAATATGAATGTATTCGAGATTGCAAAGGAATATTTATATATAAATATTTTGAGAAATATTAAATTTAAAAAATTTGACTTAAATAAATATATTTAATCATTGATATTTTCTTTCAAAAGAAAATAACAGAAATAAACGTTCTGTATTTTCTAATTACTTTCTCATTTAATAAATAACAATTAGTAAATTATTTTATATAATTACCATACGAAACCGGAGCATCCATGACGAAACAGGTGCAAACACTAAGAAACAATCCTTATTTGGACACGAAACGCGATGCATCAGCGATGGCTGCGCGCGCTATACTGATTCTTATTGGGTACGAAATTGCTTTTGTTATTAACAAAACACGAATGCTCCAATCGGAACGAATCGGAGTGACGAATCACAGCTGCAGCTGCGAGCAATAAACAAAACCCTTATATGGTTACGAAAACGCGATATCTCACACCTGCGTAACGATGAGTCATTTGCAGGTGTACGAAAACTAGAGCGTTTTGTTATAAATTTTCTAAAGAATGAATCGATAACAAATTTGAAAAATATTTGTTTTATATAATGGCAATTTTCAAATATTAAATTATGAAACTTGTGTACTAGAAATTGACATTTTCCAAAGCAGAAATAGTCCCAGTATATTTATTAAAAAAAGTAATGAAAGTAAAATATGTTTATATTAAAATTTTTTGTTTAAATTTCATAATAAATGTGTAAAATTACTTGTTTATACTTGAAGTTGGTTGCAGTTCAATTGAGCCACCCTGTAAATTAACTAATTAATAATATATTCATATAACAAATGACGATGAGAAGACAAATCTCGGATTTCGCGCCTATTAAATCACTTTTAAAACTTGTGTACACATATTATGTGTATTTTTGATTATGTTTCACTTAAACGAGGTTCCACTGTATAGAAATTATTAATAATCGGTATTATCTATGGTCTAATGACCATATGTTCTTAATTCATTTAGTTTTCGTTAATAGAATTAAACAATATTGAGTTTGAGTTTGCATTGGTGGGGAATAATTAATAAATGTTATGCAATGTAATGTAATAGCAATGCGGTGATCAATTTGTATATAGAGATTGGGGTCAAAATGATAATGTTGTTGTTATTATTATTAACTGAGATCGTATGTTTAAAATGTATATTTCCGGGTGGTCCGAAGGGTCGAAGGTTCTTCATTCATTAAACTTGGAGAATATGATGAATAGCAATTGGTGCGACGGGGCAGGCCCTTTCTAACAAATACAATCAAGAGGATTACAATGTGTTTGCATGTGTAAGAGAGAGAGAGACTGCGGCTTTTCTTCCCCGATTAACAAAGGGTGATGTCCGCAATATTGTGACATATATTTTTGCGCATCCACCAATCTCCCCGAGCTTCCATCAGGATAATCTACCTGGACGGAAAGACGAAAAGACGTGCATATCCTCTCTATATGTCTCTTCTCTTCCATATGCATATGAATGTGCAAGGTGCATCACCTCGATTGCTCTCTCACTTTTTTCTCTTCATATCTCTCTTCACCCCTTCACGTTATTCCTCCTCCACGCCCCGCGTGCGCTCACATGCAAATGGCAATCTACCTTTTCATGCATGAGAATATACTCTCTCATCTCTATGGAAATATGGATTAGAACTTCTGTACTATACGAGCTTTTATTTTTTTTTTCTTTCTTTCTTTTCCATATTACTTTTTTTTTTGCTGCACCGACAAATTAATATCATCAACTTTTCTCATCTAAATTACTATTGCTTCCTGCAAAATAACGAACGCCGTTCTTTCACGAAATCACTCTTATCTTAAATTAACACAACAAACTATTTTTATCATACGTAACTATACTTGACTTATTTATAGTTTCATTCCAGTTGTTCAGACAACTCAAGAAATCCAATTGATAAGAGTATTTCACCAGCATTTCCTATAAGTTGAGAAACGTTGCTTTAGTTCCAATATAATTTTGAAATTCTTTAAATGCAATTGAAATACATAATTTGTTGTTGTTGTTGTTGGATTGGATTGGACGGTGACCGTCGGGACAGTTTGATTTCGAAACTCACAAATCATTTGACTGAAACTTAAGCCGTGTTCAAACAGTTCGCAAAACACAAACGCAAGAGGATTAACTGCACCCTCTACCTCCTGCATCCCCGCCATCCCCTATTTGATGTATGTTCGACCATCGTTGCACGTTCATTTGTAATGAAACAATAATCTGCTTCGTGGAATTATAATAACGTACCGAGCGGATATTAAGTTTAATTAAATTTAAAATAATGCCCGAACCGGCGGCGCTCATGTTGTAATTCAATTATCAATCGCGGATCGGGCCATAATTAAATCTCATAATCAATTATTTATGTTATGTAATGTAATGCGAGCGAATCATCTCGGTTGTAGATTACTTATTTCGTCAGTGTTATTAAGATGAGAATTGACACATGACAGCTGTCATATCTGAAGAGTAGTAGATTGTCACGCGTAATATTGATGAAATAAACCAAATTAGAAATCTTTTCGCACTCTCTTTTTCAATGCTATAAATTTTGGTTTTAACATTATCTTCTGTCCTCTCCAACATTATACAGAATCCAATATTAGTTGTTTAATTGACTGACAGATAAGTTCACAATTGACAAATGACAGCTGTCAAATCTAAAGAGTAGTAGATTGTTACGTGTAATATTGATGAAATAAATCAAATTAGAAATCTTCTCGCACTCACTTTTTAAATATAATATATCATTGCTATAAATTTTGGTTTTAAAATTATGTTCTGTTCTCTCCAACATTATGCAGAATCCAATATTAGTTGTTTCATTGACTGACAGATAATTTCACAATTGAAAAATGACAGCTGTCAAATCTAAAGAGTAGAAGATTGTCACGTGTAATATTGATGAAATAAATCAAATTAGAAATCTTTTCGCACTCCCTTTTTCAATGCTATAAATTTTGGTTTTAACATTATGTTTTGTCCGTCATACAGAATCCAATATTACTTGTTTTATTAACTGTCAGATAAGTTTACAATTGACACATGACAGCTGTCATGTAAATTTGACAGCTGACATTTGTCAATTAAATAGTTTATATGTCTGATTAAAAATAGTGACGCGTAGTAACCAAACTATAAATAGTTTCGTACTATTTTTTTGTAAATAAAATATAATCGTGATGTAAATTTTGGTTATAAAATTATGTTCTGTCCTCTCTAACTTTATGCAGAATCCAATATTAGTTGTTTCATTAACTGACAGATAAGTTCACAATTGACAAATGACAGCTGTCATGTACATTTGACAGCTGACATTTGTCAATTGAATAGTTTGTATATTTGACTAAAAACATTGTAACTCGTAGTAACCAAACTGTAAATCTTTTCGAACTTTTTTTTTTATAAATAAAATATAACCGTTCCATAAATTTTGGTTTTAAAATTTTGTTCGGTCGTCTGCGATATTATGCAGAATGCTTGGTGGAGATTTGTAAAGAAGTTCGGGCGGAAGCGTTCCGCCGGAAACGGCCATTTAAATGCGTCTGGAAACGAAGTAATTATGATGCAAAAGTGATCTGTATTAATTTGCTCGTTAATATTTCAGCGGCGGACACCTCGGCCGCGACTTGCATAATAATCGGGGTGTGCGCGCGTTGTGTTGCGCTTTTCCACAGCCATCTTTTTTTCATTTATTTTTTTTGTTCGCTTGTTTCTTTCATATTTTATTTTTTCCACAGCCAGAGTCGCCCCATTTTAATTACAACCTTTCTGTCCTCTTTGTCCTCCCACCGAAAACAAAAAAGAAAAAAAAAACATACTTTTTGTTCGCCTTTCTTTTTTGGCCGAAAGCCCAGAAAGGCGAAAGCCCGGAATGCATTTGCGGCTCTTTTTTTTTAATTATCCACAACCGAAAACCCAACGGATTTCCCGCAAAAGTGAATTAATTTCGCATTTTCACAATAATCAAAATTTATAATTTTAATGCGATAAACCCAATAATTGGAGTACAAAAAAAGGATAATTTCTATACAATTTTTTTTTGTTCACACAAACAGGAAGGGAAAACAACAAGAACGGTCACATTAATCTAAATGGAAAACAAAAATCCGTGACATGACACACGACACGCAATTCAATCATTTTCACAACCTCCCCGTCCTCTCCTCTTCTTCAGGCGCTTTTTCATGAAACATAAACGAATCCCTTTTTTTCAGCATTTCTTTTTTTGTTGTTGTTGTTGTAATTTCAATTTTCATGTTTCCGAACGAAATTACGAATCGATAAGCAAATTCGAATATTTCATAACACGTTTTTTTTTATTTATATTTGTTGGCGGTTTTCGATTTGTCCGGTTTTTATTATTTATTTGTCGGCCGTTATTAATACATAGTTTTTTTTTGCTGTTGTTGTTATTTGGACGTTGTAAAATATTAATTCGCTTCCACGAAATTAAGCGATAAATCAAGGGCAGAAAACGCAAATATTTTAGTTTGTTTGGTATTATTTTTTTGTTGTTTTATTTTGGTTGGGACGTGAATTAATGCCCAATAAATCCGTCCGGAATTTATATTTATTGCGACTGGTCAGCGCGTGACGAGCGAATCATAATGATAGAAATTGCAATTATTAGTATACTCACTCTACTGTACGTATATGTAATGTTTTTTTCTTTTTTTAGAAATTCAAATTAACTTTGGGTTTGTAATTATTTTGATTGGGTTTTTGCGTGTGGATTTATCGCTGTTTGGAAATTGTTGTGCGTTTCGATTAATTTCTTTTTTATCTTATCTAGTTATGACGTTTTGTTTGAGAATTGTAGTGTTCTTTTTTACATATCTTAGCGATGATTTTATCTAATAATAAACTAAAATAAATATAGAAAACTTAACATGCTATAACTTAAAATAATAAGTAGAGAAAATGAGACAACAAAAACATTAATAAAACCAAAGGATTTGAGAGAAAATTTATCAATAATTTTCAGAAATTTTTGAGAGAAAATTGAAAAAAAATCTATCAACAAGAAAGAAATAACTTTCGAAGAAATAATCTAATTAAAATAAAATTATGCAATTAGTTTTTGGAAATAAGTGTGGTTGCATATAGGAAATACTGATGGAATAATCTCTGACCTATTTGGATTACATTGAGATTAGATTATTAAAATTAATATAGATTCAAGTGATTCATAGTCAATGTAATCTCAAACAATTATAGAAGTGAAGTGAGTAAAAACTGCAGATAATAAACTATTTCATAAACAAATTAAAATAATTAGCAAAATTAATAACATTTTACGTGGGGTCCAACAAAAGTTCACTTAGTTGGCTGGAAAAAAAAAACAAAAAAAAAACAAATTTTTAGCTGTGTTGATGGTGGAATTTCTACCAACATTACATCACTAATCTTGCATTTTCTCTTATACATTCTTGCCGATCTTCTTGAAATTTGGCGTGAAACATCGTTAGACTTTAACAAATTGAGAAACAACTTTTGTTTTTTTCAGAAACAACTGTATTAATGCCAACTAAGCCAACTATACACATCAATATTAAATAGAATACAAAAATATCTTTTTTTGATGCAATTTGTAAAATTTACGTTAATTATAATAATTAACGCAATTAGAAAGATGATATCGTTGCGTAATGTATAGGGGGTTTCGGAAAATGAAAGATTTTGAAGAACATTCAACGCGTTCCCAAAATATTAAGTAACGAAGGGTCCTTTTGCCCTCGCCGCTAATGAATTTGCAGTTTCGTGTTTCGTTGCCTTTATCACGACGGAGAACAACCGTTTTTCTCTTTTGAATCCTACGTAACGATATCGTTTCTCACGTGATGGATGGAAAGCGATTTTATTACACTTGTAAATGCTAAAACAGATTTCATTTGGGATCGATTCAATCGAATTGTTTCTTTCCTATATTTATTCTTGCGGTTTTTTTGTTACGTATTGAATTGTTGTTGGTTTGAGGAAAGGGGATTTACTTTGGTTTATATCTGTGTTTATTTTTTGAGAGTTGAAATCAATAAGAAAAAAGCTCCAATTCGGCCCCAGAATTGGTGGGTGAGAGAGGGTTAGTGTGTGTGTGTGTATATAATCTGGGTGGCGTGGATTGAGGACACGTTCACTTGCTAAATCCGGGCGCATTACTTATTCAACTTGAGCATAGCGCACGTCTCGGACACCTCGCCAAAGCATAAATACTAGATTACAGCCTCTTTATTACCTCTGGACTCTGCCTCGCAGTAACAAAGTGATGTAGACACACGGCATTCGTTTAAAGAAAACCAATCATATTTATTAGTTTTTCAATTCATCTGAGATTCTTAATGAGTCCAAGATATTTATGTATGTTATGTTGTTGTATGTTTTACATTTAAGTTATTTGCAAGCTCTTGCACAGTTATATGACGATTCGATTCAATTATGATTTTGATTTTGTCATCATAAACTTCTGTAGGATTTCCAAAACAGATTTTTTTAAACTAACTCCGACACAATTACAGTTTTTTTTTCACTTTTGTTAAAATTGAGTTTAAACTAACAGCAGCAACACAAAACTATGTGTAGTTGGCTTTTGAAGGAAGCTAAAAGTGACATCTTTCAAATGATCAAAAAAACAAAATAATAACATTGATAAAAGTTCTTCAAAAGTAACATAATTCTAACTATTTATCAAAACCGAAATTACTTTCATTCGTATATTAGAAATTATTATCAAAGAAGTTACATAGAAAGGTCTCCATTATTTGTACAGCAATAGTGCAGCTTCGATTAGTCCGGTTTGAAAATTTTCAAAATAAACTAACTTTTAACAAAGAAAAAATCTCAATAATTGGTACAATTTTATTGCATAAATGATAGATTTTTGCACTTTATTCAAAAAAATCTATTTCTGTGCAGTTCATTTGTATTCCTCGATTAATCCGGTCAAAATATCAGTTAAAATAATATATTTTTCGATATTGTCGTTGTTGTCTCAAGTTTTAATTTGATTTGAAAGTGTTTAAGTATTTCAATTTTAATGCAAAATTTATAATTTC
The DNA here is from genome assembly GCF_001412225.1 of Nicrophorus vespilloides. Classification (NCBI taxonomy): domain Eukaryota; kingdom Metazoa; phylum Arthropoda; class Insecta; order Coleoptera; family Silphidae; genus Nicrophorus; species Nicrophorus vespilloides. Next base: position 96,861 of record NW_017097436.1, on the reverse strand, counting down.
GTTAACAACTATTGAAATTTGTTTCCCATAAATTTCTGTCCTCAGTCGTGCAAATGAAGAATTACATTAATCTTATCCACGTTCAATCTATTAGTAAATAATCTCTCTCTCTCTCTTTAAAATTAATTATTTGTTTTCAGAAATTAGACAAAGTATAGATTATGGTGATTAATTCAAACTGAAAAAACCATTAGAAATATTAAGTTGAGATTGTTGACCTTTTTTACTAAATTTAAGTACTCGGACGTTTCGCCTTTAGGAATGTGCAAAATTTATCATGCTCAGATGTGGATTTAATGAGTGCGCAGTGCATCAGCAATTAGTACAGCAGTTTCGAGGACCTCACGCCAAATCGAAAACTGTAGATCTTGGGCCTCTCCGCCTAGGTCTGCACTGCACTGCACCTAAACTCCACTCTCTGTTTGATTTTCTCCTCTCTCGCAGCGTATTTGTCTACATAATGCGCTGCCTCCGTCGCCGCCGCCACCTCATCCTCATCCACCACTTTTTGGGGTGTAGTCCGCCCTTTTTAACTTTCCCCCCCGTTTCCTGCGGATCGATAGACTCTCGAATTTCCTTTTAATTACGAAATGAAATCATCAAGAATTCCTCAACGCAAATTAGCTTGTCAAACGAGTTGCCTTGATGTTTTTTTTTTTCTCATGTTGCCCGCCACTCTTATTATTTACCTACAAAGAGGTTCTCAACTCACTTGAATAAATGATCATTTACAACATACAAATTACATAAATGGGAATCATTTAGTCATAACAAATATACCTCGCATATTGCGGATTCGCTATAGTAGGGTTGGAATGTTTTATCTTACGAAATACTCATGATTTCTCAAAAAAAAAAATGTATTGTACAAGGTGGCGCAAAAGTAATGTCATAATTTGAATTGGCTGCCATTTTTGCAGATGGCGCCAAATGTCACTGTGCTTTGACATTTATGATGTAGATATATAGTGTATTAGTTGTCAATAAGCCATGGAGTGATACGCACCTCAAGAACGTGGATTTATTGTTACTGCTTATTTGACAAATTTTCAGTCAGTTGTTTGAACGCAACGTGAATGAGCGATGAAGTCCATTTCTACTTAAGTAGTTATGATAACAAACAAAATTTGTGTTTTTCAGGCATAGAAAATTCACATGTAATGCAAGAAGATCCATTTCATCCTCTAAAAGTGACTGTTTTAGTCATTAGATACTTTACTTTTGCGCCACCTTGTATATAGAAATTTATTTAATAATAATGTCAATAATTCTGTGAGAAAATGTATGTATGTATGAAAGTTTAATTAAGTTTTGGGGGGAATCACGACGAAGGTGGAATCGAAACCGGAAAGCGGAAATTTCCGGACTGAAGCCAATAACTGAATCGATGAAGCCGCCCTCCCACTGAATTTCTCACAGTTATTACGTAATGTGTGTTTCGAAACCTTCGAGAACTTTAATTAAAACTAGATCCTAAACGCACGGCGGAATCCAATAAGTGCTCTAGGCTGAATAAACACACGGAAATCCCGCAATTCCTTCTCCGATTAGGACGTTCTCTTTCGCTCTTCTCATTATTTCTCTTTTTTTTTCTGTTTAATTTAATTTTCATCTCGTTTTCTCTTTACTTTTTTTTTGCCAGCGTGTCGCGACTTTCTCGTTTCGTCCGATTCCCTCTTTCTTCTTCTTTTTTTTTTTGATTGACTTTACTAATTAAACGCGAATCTCAATATTTGATGCACTTTCGACTCCTTCGGTCACAGGAAATTTAAATATTGAATCTCCACCGAACGCAATTAAACTTTTGTTTGTACTGGTAAGACTGTTAAGAGGTTTTCTTTTAAATTGAATAAATAACTGAGTTTTACAATTACCATTACTATCAAAATGGAAATCTAATAACAAATTTCTGTTTTTCTGTTATACAAGTTTTGGAAAAATTCTATCAAATTTCTGCAAGATTTCTATGAAATTTATTATGTATTTAATTTCTAAGATATTTCTGAGAAGCGATTGAATTATGTAAATTTGTATATGTTGTTAAAGATATTTCTAATAAAATCTATAAGATTTCTATAAAATTACTGTAAGATTTTTTATGAAATTTCTTACGGATTTCTATCGATTTTGTAAGTATTTCTAAAGCATTTATATAGAAAAATAATTATTTATATAGATTGATTTATGAATTAATACAGATTACTTATAATTTTAATAAAAAATTAAAAAAAAAAACCGAACATAAATTCTAACTATTTGTCAAAACCGAAATTACTTTCATGCCAACCTGATGTTACATATTACTTACCGTATATTAGAAATTATTATCAAAGAAGTTACATAGAAAGGGTCTCAATTATTTGTACAGCAATATTGCAGCTTCGATTAGTCCGGTTTGAAAATTTAAAAATAAACTAACTTTTAACGAAGAAAAAATCTCAACAATTCGTACAAAATTGTATTGCATAAATGATAGATTTTTGCACTTTATTCAGAAAAAAATCTCTTTTTGTGCAGTTCATTCGTATGCCTCGATTAATCCGATTTCAAATAAGCGATATTTTATTTGATTATAATTGATTTTTCGATATTTTTGTTGTTGTCACGAGTTTTAATTAGATTTGAAAGTATTTCAATTTTAAGTTTATAATTTCGTTATTGTTTGTTTTCCATAAAATTCTGTCTTCAGTCATGCAATTGAAGAATTACATTAATTTTATCCACATTCAATCCATTAGTAAATAATAAAACTCTAATTTATACACCAAAAAATAGCGCCAAATTTAAATACTGGTACACCCTATATCTTCAATTACATGTAGATACAAACATTGTTTGTTAGTTATTACGTCTAATGTAAAAATAGTATTATCAATTCAATTATAGAATTTTAATTGAATGAATGAATAATTTTGTTATGTTGCGAAATTGGTTATATTTTGATATACACGTTTGTAGTGTCCAGTATGAAGTACGAGAGATCAATTATTTTGTTGAATGATGATGCAACGTTCGTGACAAAGTGCATATAAATGAACGATCGACGTCGATTAAATTGTTTTCCAGGTGAGAAAACACGTGTGCGATGCATTGAAAATGGATGAGCGCGCGCGGTGCGTTGCGGTGCGCTGCGGTACGGCGATTGGACGTAGTTGCATTAATTGTGTACGTACGTACGTACGTAGCAGCGAAAAGGGTTCTAGATTGGGTCGTGCAAAACAATCGAATGCTGCAATAAACTCGATTGTTTCCAGCTTTATGAAAAGTGCCGATAGGTCCATAATGAAGTTGGCGCCATTCCGTTTTGCGGTCGCCGCCGCCGCCGCTGCTGCGGCTTATCAAACCGACAGCCGACAACGAACCAGGAAAATGAGGAAAATGCAAAGCATGTCCGCATCCCGGAAAACACATTGCACATAGTGTATTATATATCCCATCCATTCCCATCTCACTTGCTTCATCCAAACCATTTAGCACTAAATTTCGATCTACCGCCGCCCACTCGAATAATGCTACTAAGATAATTGTCCCGAAATATAGGCCAACCTTCCATCTAATTGATACTCACTCGTTGTTGGAGGTAATTAACTTCCAACCCAACCCGCTAAATACCTAAATGTAATCTAGTCCATCACCATCTCCAATTACATATTTCCAACGTACTTTGCGAATCCACCAAATCAATTACTTTTAGTTGCTATTCTCAATCCTACCAAAGCCGCATTTAATTTCATGAACAAAAGAGAGTTAAAAAAAATTTGGGCTTCTTTTCATCAACCAATCGCCGCATTAATTCTATTGTTTGTTTCCCTCTTTTTTTTTCACTCCAATTCTTTTGTTTCACCACTCGCCTCTCTGAAACCGAAGAAAAACCTTTGTTTCCATACAATAAGAAGGAAATTGATTCACTAAACAAAAGATTATCTTATTATAAATAAATGCAAGGATGATAATATTTCAATTTCACGAAATTTAATGTTTGTGCTGTTTATTTGAAAGTCTTCGATTAGTTCGGTTTCGAAGAGTTGGCCGAAGCGAGTACCCGCACTATTCGAGGTTAATATATATTAGAATCACATCTTCTATTTATCATAATTGTTGTTGCGCAAATAAAGAAATAATCTGACTTGAGGAAACGTAAATTCAAGATGTAATGACGTAAAATAATGTATCAATTTAAATTCGTCAGTAAAACTTCAATAGCTGATATGAAATTTTATCATTGATTTCTCAAGTGGACGAGTAATTTTTTCTTGTTAATTAATACTTTTATTTGTTTTCATGATATTACAGAAGTATTCGAGAAACTAAAAAAAAACTTCTGAAATTTTTTTAATTGAAATTTATTAAATTCTTCCAATTCATACATGCAAATCAATTTAAATTATGCTTTTCGTTATTAGTTTTGCTGTTTGATTTCGCTAGCATTTTACTTGTTTTCACATTTTGTAATTATTTATTTGATATTTAAGAATTTTTAATTGAATGATTTAAATTTAAACACATAAAGAATGCGTTGAAATATTATTGACGTTAGTTGGTTTTTTTTATTGCTTGTCAAAGTTGACGTAACGTTCTTTGAATATCATTGAACTATTGCAATAAGTGTAATTATGAATGAAAAAGTGAAGTGATGAAGAATTAGGAGGAAAATGTAGTAATAAACATAAATACGAATCGTAATAAGTCCAAATTAGCAGTAATACCACGGGTAAGTTCTACTAATAGGATCAATTGACGAAACCACTTGTTTCCTTTAGCACCGTTCTCTTCTCCCCTTCTTCGCTCTATCTCACTTGCTCTCATTCTCTCGCACATGTTTTTTTCGCTCCCTCACGGCCAAATCGTCTTTCAGCCGCACCTCAAACTCAATTAGGCCACGAAATTTATTGGATTATCTTTGCAAAAATCGACCTGTTTCAGCGTAAACACCGGCGCGCATTTTGAGCAGTCGGAACGAAAGAAGTCCTCCTCGTTCCGCGCACAATTCGCCACGGCTCCTTAATCTATTGATTATCCTCTTGGGCAGAGAAAGGCCTCCTCTGATTCACTTAAATTCATATTGAAAGAGTTTTCGTTAACTGCATTTACGTGCGGTGCGTTGCGTTACGTAATCCCATTGTGCGTACGACCAATCGTCAAGCACCATTGAAGTCCGTGCGGCCGGAAGTAAACACTGTTAATACAAACGTTCGCGTAATTTATTGATATAATTGGGGCGTCGTTTTCGGTTTTCACTGTTGTTATTGCGATAAAAGTGCTGGAAACAATTGTGTGTTTTTTTTTTTTTTTTGGTTTCAATCAATTTGATTTAATTCTCTTGTTTTGTTTACTTTTATTATTATTATTATTTTTTATGTAATTTAAATCGTAACTTCTTAAATGTTATAAGGATGGATTACTCACATGATTAGATAAGAAAATTTAATTATCGCAAGGTTATGTTGACAGTGGAAATCGAGAAGATTAGTTGTTGGAAAGTTAAGCAAAGTGTGTCACTGATAGTATTTGCATATATAATTTTACACAAAAGTTGTATTAAATATACTAAAAACGCAATTATTACTACGTGTTTAAAACTTGTTCTCCGAAAGTCTCAGAAATACTCTTCTTGAACCATCAAAATGTTTTTTTTTTTGCATTAATCATTTCTGTGATGATCTTGGAGGTTTTTGGATTGTTGTCGTGGCTTATGCGATGTAAAAGGATTGTCAGAAGTGGGATTCGAACCCACGCCCACAGAAGTGGACTGCGACCTGAACGCAGCGCCTTAGACCACTCGGCCATCCTGACTCGTTACTCCCTTAAAGGATGTGCACAGGATGTGAAAATACTATTTAGATAGATGAGAAAAGAGGATAATTTAAACTTTCAAATTTATGTACTTAATATTTCCTTTCAATTATAAAGATTTTAATAAATTTTCTAACTTTGTAAGCAAATTTATAATTAACTAAATTTTCTTTATTTTTTGTTTCAGATTTGATGAAGTCAACAAAATGAAGAAGAAAGATCTCCAAAATGTAAGTAATTTCATTTGCTTTATCGAGAAATATTACTATTAATATTTCACATTATAATCAATGTTGTTCTTTATAATCAATATTATTCTTGTAACGAATAGAATATTCTTAATGGCCATGTTTAGCAGTCGATTGTGTCGTGTTCGAAAACACTAAGGAATTTTGTAATTATAATATTATTTAAAAAACTATTAGTGATTTCTGTTGAAATTTGAAATTTAATGATTACATAAATAGTTTATTTCCTAAAGTCAAAACTCGCATTGTAATTAGTAAGAATTGTTTAGTGATTATTTATTAGAATTTGAAACTAAATGATTACGTACTCTTTTATTTAGTATTTAATTTCAATTTTGCAATATGTTAGTTTGGGGGGTCAAAAAGCCGCGATCTGGCTGCAAATTGTAGATTGTTCTGAAACAGTTGGTAACTTTAGAGGTTGGCCAAGAATACTGGCTATGAGGTGATAGTGAGTGTACTACGTACGAGCGAGTGTGCAGTGTGTGTGTGTGTGTTGTGTACGGAATATGCGTTCATAATAAACCGATTAATTACGGGGGCAATCGCCGTGCTGCATAAACCTAGGCTAATGCGAAACCGATTCCGGGGCCAATTTGCAATGTACCCTGTCGGCCGTAATTTATAAACGGGAATAGGGCGCGCACACGGGTCCATGCCTTTAAAGATCTATCGCGTCCATATGTTAACCGCCGCTGCGTGTTTGGATAATTTACAATCGGCCACCATTAACTCTCTTGCATACACACACAAACACACACACATCTCGTACCTCCATCAAACCGCCAAATATTAGAGGGCGGCTGACCGAAAGGGCGCACACATTAATTTGCATCCCATCTAAATATTAACGTATCAATCACACTCTATCTGGCTCGAATGCAAATCAAGTCTTTAGATTAACATTAATTCGTAAATTGATAGCGCTTTAACAAACCGAATCGTGTTTAGGTAACGAATCTAATCTCGTTTGCATGCGAAATAAATACAAACTTTGGTTTTCATACTTTTTCGATAACAAATGTAAATGATTCACTTTCAAAGCTAAATTTAATTATTATTATTATACCTAATTATGTGAATTATGAGTTTATAGTTTACAATTAATTTATTATTGGGATTAACTTATTATAACAATAAATACATTAGAGCTAAATATATTAAGATCAGAACTATAGCTGAGAATGTCGTTGATTAAATATTGTAGACTTTGATCCGATTATGGCTTCCATGCAGGTTTCTTAGGCTTCTGGACAGAATTGCTGCGCGATCTCGGTGGATCGATTCCCGTGAAGCTGATCTTTCTATCGTAGATTCGCGATTTCGAATCTGAAGATTTCTCGTTCAGAGACGGCAACGAACGGTTGTACTTGCCCTTATTTGGTTCATCCAGCATCTCCGAAATACCGTTGTCTACCGACGAATCGTACACAACGATGGACGGATTCGTTTTTATCTCCAAGGCCTTCATGAATTCGTAATCGTATCCCCTGTATGGAGACTGCTTGAAGTAGAATTTCTTACGCAACGTCGACAAGAACAACGGCCTCAGCTTGTCCGACGTTTCGGAGAACATGATGATGTCGAAGACGTCGTCTCTCTCCCCGTTGTTCTCGATATTGTACGCGATGTTCCTCATGAACGTGTTTATATCGTCGTATGGATCAACTAAAGAATTCATTGGGTTTCTTAGATTTAGTCACTTAATAACTGCATCTAACCTGTATTGAAAACGATGAGCTGATCCGCTTCCAGCGGAGCGTCAAACTTGATGTCCGTTTTGCACACGCTGTCCGTTTTAGGACTGTGAGATGGTCTCCTTGTTCCCTATAATCGTTTGTTTAGAAATCTCGTTTTTTTTTTTGGTATGTTTACAAACAATCTTACCTGCACGAAGAACAGTCTAGGTTTGTTCCTGAAAGCGAACACGAACGGAGAGGAAATATCTTTGATTTTGATTATCTCGTTGTTCTCCAAATAAATGCCGTTGTCCGTCGATTCGCCAAAAAAACCGATGATCAAAGACGACTTATCGTCATTGTCGGACGTTTTGACTGAAGGAAACGGTAAAACTATATGGAATTGAATGTGGTTATCAAAAAGACTTACTGTTGCTGAAGATATCTTCGAGATCCTGTTTACTCTTGATGGGATGCACGTTTTCATCTGGTACATCGAAACGGCAATGCTTCATGGCTTCCTTGAACGTGTCGACTAGTTTCTTGAACAATTGATCTTTCGGCACGAAAATATGGACGGAAGCTTTTCCGAAATCGTATTCGTCCGGTATCTTTTCGGTGGACGGTTTAATTTCTGGTGGATGTTTATTTAGGTTCGACATGATTTCTCATCGAATTTTCACTGCACACTATGTAAAATACGAACGGTCTGTTTTATCTGTTCCGATAAGACTGATATTGTATATTATTAGTTTGATTAAGATAGCAAGTTTCATCGATAATGAACGCTTTATCGGGAATAAATAACAAAAAAAAAAAAAAGTAGTGAAACAAAGGAACAAAGGAAAGTGGATATCCGGATTTCAATGAAAATTCAAGCAATGTCTTATTTAAGCAAAGTTAAACGTTCATTCAATGGTGAAAATAGTAATTTCATATAGATAATAAGTGTATTCTCCAATAAGAATGAATTGTGAGTATTTTAAGACTGCGCTTCAGTTGTTGAGTATAAATTCAATTGTATGTGGGTGGGTAATAGATTCATTCCTTATATCAGGGGTTCCCAACCTTTTTTTTTTTTTTTCTACATCGACCCGTTTGAGTAAATCAGTTTTCGAATTGACCTCCAAATTTTGTATGTCGTAATGCACACAAACCAGCAACTTTTCTTTTTATTTATTACTCAATTTCGCAACTTCGTTTGATTTTCATATTATGATTATATAATAATTATTTGAATGTAAAATGAATGTTAATTAAGAAAAAAATTAATGCGATGGTCGTGGTTGATGTACGAATTTTATTTGCATATTATCGATTCAATCATTTTTGTTGCCATAGGTTTATCAATTTTCAATTACAGAATTGAAGATTTCCATGAAGATATCTGCGAATCGGTGCCGATCTGCGGATCATGTGTTGAAAAACACTGTTTTAAACAATATGTTATTAACGTCGATTTACATAAGTGTAAAATAGATTATAGTTTATAGATTATAATTTGGATTGGTATCCATCATATTGATATCATTATTATAGATTCCCGATAACGAATATGCAGGTATATCATTCAAAGAAGTTGCAGACGTCTCGGAATTACAATTATCTACAATCATATCCACCGCGTTGTTCGACAGTTTATCATCGACGATTTCCCAGGCCTTTATGTATTCGTATTCGTATCCTCTGTATGGAGACTTCTTGAAGTAGAATTTCTTGCGCAACGTCGACAAAAACATTGGCCTTTTCTTATTTTTATTCGTTTCGGAGAACATGACAATGTCGAAGACGTCGTCTCTCTCCCCGTTCTCTTCGATATTGTACGTGATGTTGTTCATGAATGTGTTTATATCTTCATATGGATCAACTAAAAAGAGATCGGTATAATAACGTGCATTGTAACTTAATAACTGTATCTAACCTGTGTTGAAAATGATGAACTGATCGGCTTCCAACGGAGGGTCAAACTTGGTGTCCTTTACATCAACGCTATCCATCTTTGGTATGTTCGATAGTTTTCTCAAACCCTACATATGTAAAGTATGTACCACTGATCTAACTTTGTGTATCAATAAAACTTACCTGTATGAAGAATAGTTTTGGTTTATGCCTAAAAGCGAATACGAATGGAGAGGTAATATCTTTGATATTTCTAACATCGCCGTTCTCCAAATGAATGTCCTTGCCGTCTGATTCTCCAAAAAACGCGACGATCAAACATGTCTTATCATCCTTGTCGGCCGCATCAGTAAACTGAGTGTTACTGTACACATATTGGAGATCCTTTTTACTCCTGATTATATGCACGTTCTCATCTGGTACTTCGAAACTGCAATTTTTCATAGACTTCTTGAACGTTTCGACCACTGTGTTGTAGCGGCTGTCCTTCGGCATGAAAATGTGCACCGAAGCTTTTTCGATCTCGTATTCATCCGGTATCTTTTCGGTGGATGGTTTAATTTCTACACATTCATCAGATTGCTTCGACATTATTTATTTCTCACCGAATTTTTTATAAAAAAAAATGTGCCAAAATATAATAGCTGTTGAGTGTTCAACTGCTTTGATAAGACTGATATAGTGTATTACTAGTTTTAATCAAATACCTAGTTCCATCGATAACAACGCTTTAACGAAATACATTCAAGTAGGCGGAAAGTCCTCGATCGTCATAATTGTGACCAATAAAAGCAATTAAAAAAAAATTAAACCTGTTTTTTTTTTGATTATATTTCAATAGAAAATGATTATACTATGATGTAAAGTAGGCTTGTTCAAATATCGACATAAAATGGTGACATAATTTTTTATTAAATATCCTATTTATGTGTTCTTTAAAAAGAAAAGAAAACGATAAGCGTTATCTGCGAGAAAAGTCGTCAGTTATTGGTAATAATTGTTGCGCATTGTATGTTGATGATGGAATCGAAAGATTTTTGCTGATATTTGAGGGGAAAAAAATGTGTGAAAGTTGTGATTTGATGCACATAAACATAATAATATAATGCACATAAACACTTCGCGAACTTATTCATTGTGCCGGCATTTTTGCATGCGATTTGCAATTCAAATCTGTTGCATTTATTTTTTTTCCGCATCGCTTTCTCCGGCAACATTTACCAAATCCTCTGCCAACTGGAATTCTCGAATCAAATGAAACGAATTTTATTATTAGATAAAGTCAATTACACTCTTTATCGCTCAATTTCAATGTTATCTAATAATTATGAATACGAAGTGCGGAAATATACAATGAATTTATCTCTAGAAAAGAATAATTTGTTATTATACAATCGTCTATTCGTTAACTAAGAAAAGTTTAAATGGAATTTTGTGCAAAATATAGTTAGACTTTGTAAATTACCCCAGTTGGGGTAAAAGTAATTCCGAACGACGGTTACACATTAAATCGTATAGTTGCGTCTATTGTATCACAACTTAACAGCCTTCTTCAGCCTCTAAATATTTGGGCAGGATCATTAAACTTAGATAAAGAAACGGTGGTGTTTTCCACAAGGTCAAACCCTTTTCTCCCATGCAGCCCCTTTTTGAAATGAACACATTTTTGTATTATATAGTTTAGGGGGATCGAACTGAGAGGAAGTCTTAGCTAAGGGGTCAATCTTAAAAGTTGGTCTTATTTGGGAGAGTCCAAGGAAGAGCATTTACTTCATAAACACTAACTTAAGAGGAGAATGTAACTCTTAGTAATAATATAGTTGACCTCTCAATAAAACTTCGATGTATACAATAAAGTTAATTAAGAATATTGCATTTAATATTCATAAACCCCTCTAAGACTCTGCAACGACCTAACTGCGAGATAATCCACGGTGTCCAAGGATTTCTTAATCCTGGGACACGAAAATGTATTCATAAAAAATACTGGAATGTACACTCGTCATGAAATTCATTTTCTTAAAGAAAATTGTAATTTCTTGAAACGAGTTATTATGACTGTATGTACTTGAATATATAGAAATTTCCGTATTGGTTTATTGCTAATAAATAATTACAAATATCTTTGTAATTGAATAACATACAGAAGTAATGTTAACATGAAATTATTACAGATTAATAATGAACATTATTGTGTTTGTTAGTTTATATAAACGGATTTCGATGATGTACGCGTTTCACGTTATTTTTTTTTTATTATTTTAAATTGAAAAAAAAAATGTTCAGTTTGAAATGTATATTATTCTTATGGTAGCTGCGGCAACAGTAACAACAAACAAAACAAGAAATAATTTATGGTCGCAAAATATTATTATTAATAATAATAAAAACAAGTAATTAATCACGAATGGGGTTTTAATATTTAATTGAATATATAAATAAATAGACCCGGCGAAAATTCAATTACGAATCGATGACGTTCGCTTTTACCAGCGCAACATACGAATTCGCTAACATTCGTTTCCATTTATTAGTGCACGTTTCCATTCTTGTTTGTGCGCCACCAATTATTACCGAGCATTATTTTATGCACAAAAATATTTCTGAATTAATGTAACAAAAGTTCGCTAAGTAGGCTGAACAAAAAAAAAACAAAATAAAAATAATTTTCATCCTTTTGTAATTTCTCAACATAATTTCAAGTTATTAAAATACTGGAAAATGTGCATAGACTTTAGTTGACGTCGAAATCCGTAGAGAATTTCAATTTCTACCAACTTTACATCACTAATCTTGCATTTCTCCTATTCATTCTTACCGATCTTCTTTGAAATTTAGCATGAAACATCGTTAGACTTGAACAAATTGAGAAACAACTTTTGTTTTTTCAGAAACAAATGAATTAACGCCAACTTAACGAACTTATATCCCAACGTATATTATTTTTTTAAATTAAATTTGTTGTTTACAATCTGCCGCACGAGTTAACAGTTTTTACAATGAAAACAGTTTCCCATTGGAAAATAACAATATACATAAATATTGTTAAGTTGTTTAGTCAAATTTTTTGCATATTTAACTATGGATAAAATAATAATTCCGAGATTTGAAACGAGAGATTTCGTCCTTCCGCTAATTAATATAGGTATTTTTTTTTTGGTAAAACCGTTTCGCTGTTATTTTGCTGCGAATGCGAGTGCTCAGTATATACATACTTACTTATATTATATATATACATGTGCAAAGGGAAGAAAATGGGAAGAGAAATAAGGAACGAATGTTACAAAGGAGAAGAGGAGATTTTTCATAAAGGATCCATATTTTCCCGGAGCTTTTCAAAAGGGAAAAATATGCGATCAGATATATATATATATCTACATCTATATATGTGTGTATTCGGTGTAATAAAGATTTTGGCCGGTGATATAATAATAAAAAGGCATCCGGCTTTTATACGTGTTTTTTTTCCCTCTTCTTATTTCGCGTTCCTATTTTTTTTTGTATTTACATCTTTCTTCTTCTGTATTTTATTTTCATGTGTACAGCGTGTATTCTTTTCTTGTATCTTGTTGTTGTTGTTCGTCTCTTTTTCTTCACATACGTTTAGGGGTGGACGTTTGAATGCGACGGCGAGATTGAGAGTGTGCGAGTGGAAAAGAGCTAGAGGGTTGATGAAAATTAGGATCAAAGCGTTGAAGTCATTCACAAATGACGCCGTTTATCAGCACTTTGGGGGGGTGCGGCGGCAGCATTCGCATTCTTTCCCGATCCTCTATCGCCTTTCATGCGCCCTTCGGAGTTTTCCCATTCAACGCAATTCTCCTTCCATCCCTTATATCTCATTTACAGCGACAAAATACCCTTCGCCCTCACCATCTGCACGTTTCGTGCGGTATTATTTATTTTTTTGCTACCCTCATTCCGCTCATCATCCACCCTTTAAAAAACCGCGTGATACCGTCCCACGCGCCCTAATTTACAAACAACAACCCGGCGCATCCACCATTTGGTAGAATATCTGGAATTTTTCATACCGTGAATATTTTACATACTTTTTTTCACCCTCTTTTTTGATTATATTGATTAATTAAATCGAATCTTTCTTTAGATTAGAACTAATAATTGGAATAAGTGAGTTTTAACATTAAAAATTGAGTTTCTCAAATCTGAAATTGACTAATAATTAAGTAATGAAAATTACTTTTACTTAATTTCAAACAAATATCTTAAAAAATAAATTATTTCAAATGCAAATATTTATATTTAAGTAGGAAACTGTAGTCGAAAATAAACTGTGTGTGATTAGAGCGACGATAATAAAAGTGGCACGACTTTGGAATGTTTGCGTGGAAAGTTTATTGTGAATGTTTCCTTTACTTTACTCTCTCTCTCTCTCTCTCTTTCTTTTTTGTATCGTGACTCGTCCCGTTTATGTGCGCACAGAAATAGAGAAAGAGATGGAGAGAGAACAGTGTGTGTGTGTATTTTCCAGCAGTTCGCCGGAAGTCTTAATAAAATACGATGGCTCTCTCATTCCGGGGGCTCGGAAATTTATTAAAATGTGAATGAATCTAGCAAATTTCAATTTCGAATGCATGCACATCGGGGGGTTTTTTGGGGGTGTGGGTGGGTTGGTGGGCGGATGAGACGTCAGCGGAGGCGGTGGCGGCAATTCCAATTCCACTTGCAACGAACGCCATACACACATTCGTAGTATACGTATGTGTATATGAAACAATTTCGCTTCGTCGATTTTCAGTTTCAGGAAGTTTTTTTGCTCAATGCATACACACTCTTTACATATAAATTCCGACTTCAATCTCGCGTCTTTTGCTTACGCTTCTGATCGCTCCACTAAATTTTCCAATGGATTAACAAGATGTTATAGTAAACATTAAACTTTCTAGAAATGAATAAACTAATAGGAATGACTTGTACAAGTACTATCGTTTCGTTCTGGATGCGTTTACGTAATGTTAACATGCGATGACTACGTTTCTTCTCTACAGTTTGTCGACACGTGTGGATATGTGACAAGTGTAATAACGCATTCCGTTTGGCTTTCCATCGATATTGATTTATGGCGTGTACACAGAGCGAGAGCACGGATCGACGTATGAATAATAAAAGGAGACGGATCAGGACGTTCGCTGATGTCCTTTTTATACTTCGCGTGCACTTGACACGGAAAGCACAGCAATTCCGAGAGGACCTTCGCGTGGAATCAACGAATCCTCCTCCTCCCAGCAATCAAATCTACACGACAACCGTTTTCGTTTTCCGATAACAAACAGAAAAAAAAAAAAAAATCAAATGTGAAATTGATCGCAAAGACGAACATTGTTTGGGGAAGAAAATTTAACACTGTTTTCTTTTTACTTGATGAATCAATTTTAATCTAAATTTTCGATTTCATTGGAATTTCTTCATTAATTTAATGACTCGCATAGTACGGTTATTCGATTCGGCCGCTGTATGAAACCGGATTAATATGAATCTGCATTGATCAAAGACGCACCACCAAAAAAAAAGGAAGAGATGTTTTGAGCATCTTGAGTATAAAAATGATGTAGTGAATACGATGAAAATTTAATAAAAGCGTGATTAAAGAATATTGCAGCGCGTTTCCCTCCCCCTAGTTAAACACAATATTGATATCAAGGCGGGCTTTTTCCTTCCTTTGGACGCGAAGATTGGACCTCGCGTACCTTGTTATAAGTTTATTAAGGAACATTCAATATTTACGCTTCGGATTATGCAACTAAACAAGCTCTTAAGTTTTACGTAACTTGAGAATTGCCTTTGCAGCGCACCTATTTCATCTTGTTAATAATAATAATGATAATACTAAAATAATGGATCAAAAGAAAATTTAATAAAATATTATGTAACTATGAATTATTATCGCTGTACGACGATGTTTTTAATAATAATAATGAAAGAAATATATGTAATTTAATTATAAAAAGATTAATTGTTACGATTTTAATTACATTAATGTAATTAGTGCAATCCTTGATGAAATTATAAAATTAAAGTTAAAATTTGTTATTTAGATCAATAAAAATGATTGATTGTTCTTATAGTAAAATTTTTATTGAAAATCATAGAAATTGTAACATTTTTATTTGACTTTTGTGATAATTTTTTACTTGAAAATGTAAATGACATGAAATATAATACTTAATAAAAATCATGGATTAATGGTTTTGAAAATTATTACTTATAAAAATATACCTTAAAGATATCTAAAAATGCGGGAAAATCAGATAAATAAAAATCTAGTTTTTAAATCTCATTTCAATTGATTTCAATCAATTTTTATTGTCTTTAATAAAATAATACGAATTGAATATATATATATTTGCAGGTGAAAACGTATTGAATTTTAGTATAATCAGAACTGCGCCGCAATAAAAATATTTACTGTTTTCCTTAAGAGCATAAAGAAAAGTGGAAGCGTAAGTTGCGTCGCTAAAAACTTGGCTACGTACGTGAAGCCGAAATTGAATCCTAGGAGCTTCGTGTTAATAAAATCCGTTAAAAGTTTCGCGTTATCATTCGGACCGGTTTGTTTCTGAAGCGCTGCGAAAAATTGCGCAATCAAATTTCGGTTTTTATTGGTTATTGCTTTCCAGTTAGGAAATGCAGTTTTAAACTGTGGCCATTTCCGCGCTATTCCTCTCTTTATAGGAAGAGTGTGTGTGTGCAACTCGACCAAAACTCCTTACAACCCCTTCACGCTGTGCTCTCTCTCTTGCTGCAGTGCTTTAAATTACTGCTGGGGTTGGTTTTGAAACCTTCTTCCACTCGTTCCTCTCATTCCAGTCTCGAGCGACAATGGCTTCGGATATAATAAGATAAGGAAATATTTCGCTGCCGACCCATTACCAATATACACTCTCCCCAGTTATGTGGAATGGAAAATAACCGAACCGAGAATGTGCACATTTCCAAGTGTATAAATTACATTTAAAATCAAAAGATATTCCTTTTCCGAACGAATAGAAAAATTAACTTTCTTTCGCTTCCCGATACAACGTATATATGATCTGATATTTCTGCTAGATTATTGGATGATAACACTTAGTTATTTCATAATTCTAGAGTTTATAAACTCAATGTTATGTAATAAAATTAATTTCATAGTTTCTATTGAATTTACTTAGAGTTTTATATGCAGTTTCTCGTTTTTTAAGCTTTAACTTAATATTTCGTAATTGAATTCATTGCATTTTTTCTAATGAATGTAATATATTTGTAGTTTTATATGAAGTTAATAAACATTGAGTTCCTTATTTTCCAAATATTAACTCTTTTTTTTTTGTTGTTTCAATCAATGAAAATCTTTGTAGAAATTTAATAATATATGAATTTGTTAAAAGATTTTTGTCTATGTTAATCAAAGAAAAAAAATATGAACTATTTCGTTTGAACGAATGAATCTTATTGAAATACATATGATTTTACTGAAAAAAATTGCTGAAATTTAATAAACTTTTAACGTTTTAACGTTTCATTCAATATTCGCTCTACGTATCTGGAAGTTTTGGAATTGAATGGATGTAATAAAACATGAGTAACAATAAAATATTGTAATAAGAATGAATTTGTCTTGAAGTTCTTTGGTCGAGCGTGAGGAGGATGGACGCAAGCAAAGAACTGGCGAAGCGTTTAGCCCTTCGTTCAAACTCGACAGCAGTAAGCACATCCGAGCGAATAAAGTCCATTGTGTAGTAAACTTGTTTTATTCTATTGCTGATGTTCGTGTTTTTATCAAATAAAATGCAAAGAAATCAGACGCTTTCACCATTACATTACATATTTAAAAAAAAAGTTGTTACTTTGTATTGATATAAATTTAGGAATAAAGTTGAATAATGTATTGTTACTCATAGTATAACAGTTAATGTGATTTGCATTGCTTTATGTTAAATATCAAAAATGCAATATCACAATTTACCATGATGGATGTATCTTATATTTATTGATATAATATGGGGTTGTATTGTTTGTAATATATATACTCTAAAAGTATATTAGATATCGTAAAATTAATACCAATATTTGTTTAGTGAATATTTTCAATTTTGCTAATCAAGAATATTAGGTTTACTTAGATATCAAATTTGCTTATATTCTGTAGGTGCAAACTATCATCTTATAAAGAACACCAATAAATCTATTTTCTTACAAAATATAATTAATGAAATAATGTACAGTAGTTATGACCATCAAATGAAAAATAAGTATTATTAATTGAATATTTGTGAATAGTTAACAATAAGTTAAATATGATAGAATGCAATTATAAAGTGAAACAATTTAGTATTGTTTGCAGTAATTTCAAGTGGTTATTGCGAACAATAAATGAAATGAAAGTACGAATGTTTTGGTTTTATTTCGAAAAGCATTTTCAAATGATTAATAATAATAAATTAACAAATAAATAGATTGACAACGTCTGACTTATACAAACAATTTATATTGGAAACGAATTTAAACACTAATTACAACATTAACAAGATTATTGTTCCATTACCAAATATTTAATTGCGATTGTTCAGAATTTTATTATCGTTACAAATATCATCATCGAGACATATTACAAAATGATGAGCTTAATTTTGGATTATGTTTATGACGACAACCGAATTGTTGCAGCCTCATGATATATAGATATCCGTGATATTTGGTAGATTTGAGAGATCAACCATAAGATTGAGACTGATGGCGGAAGAGACGATATGAAGATTATATTATCATATTGCATGTGAATTGTGTGTTCGCATAAGTAATCACGAACTTGTAATAATAATAATAATAGTTGTTGTTAACAAGGTCGTTGTTTTGGTGAAGGGTGGAAAAAGGGGAATTGACCCGGATTCGAGGACGAGTTGTTGATCCTAAGATTTCGTTGTCGTGTCGCATTGGGGAATGCAATTGTTCCATTGCAATGCAATGCGGGATTCCGGACGTCGTTCAGTTGATTTTTATAAACGTCGCCGCGCAGTAGTCGCTCCCCCGCGACGAATATTTAGAATATTGGCTAACTCCTATACGGTTTACTGCAAATACAGTTGCTTCACTGCTATATACGTATTCTACATGTGCATATATATATGTATATATATAAAGTTCGGATCCGGAACCGCATGTCGTCTACTTTAACAGGAAATTGTAAGTTGCAAAGAGACTTGTGTGCATGTATGTTATCTGGGGCTGCAGAGAAGAAGTGCTGCGGGGGGGGAGGGAGTGGAATTGTAGAGGGTGGTGGTGGTAGAAGAGAAGGCATGTAGATAACTCCCAAACTGCTATTGCTACCACCACCACCAAACTCCCCCCACGACAGACATAATACCACTTTTCAGCCCCTTTTCCTTCGCCACCTTCACCACCCTACCAAAAGCAATCTTATTGATTCAATCGCATTTATTGCAACACCGAAGATTCCTTTCTATTTTCCTTTTACTCTCTCTCTCATTCAATACTATATATTTTTTTCTTCTTTCCACTCACCAGTTTCATCAATCGGCGGCGGTTGTTCGCGTCTCGCGGGTGCTTTAACTTTTGCCCAAGAATTTTGCGCCCCGGCAATTAAGGAACTATCCCACCTCACGACCCGATGAACAACAACAGCCTGGCATAGTTTTCTCACTCCACGTTTCGAAAACTAAATTGTAACAGTTTATGCGCCAATTTATAGTGTGCGAAATATAGTTTCGTGTGAGAGAGAGCGCGCGCGATATCAACTTTCCGCGTTATTGGTCCCCTAGGACACGTCGTCCTCTTCCCGCAAAAATTTTCCGCCGCCCCCACCCCCCATAAACACTTTTATCTGACAAGCACTCGCAACGAACGAAACACGGTTAAACGTTATTTACAATTTTCTCCATTTCTCATAATAATGAAAGAAACGTGACTGAAAAAAAGTACCATTTTTCTACATATTGTAATATCGCTAATAATCAAGTTTTTTTTTATTATAAATGTATGACTGTAAGTGATTTCAAAGTTGTTCAACATTTCTAATTGATGTCATATGTGTCATTGAGCTTGTGGCCATAATTACGGTGTGTTTGTTTGCTCTGCGTGTGCGCGTTTCTGTTTTATTCAAGGCAATTACGATGGACGAATTATGCTAAAAGGTATGAACGTATGACGTACATTTGCTCAATTTATAATACACAAATTGCTCCATTAATTATTATGTTATTGATAAATGCCGGATAACGTTAATTAGATCGTCGCGTGGATACGGCGATTGTATGCATTAGTATTTGTGTGTGTATATATATGTGTGTGTGTGTGTGTGTAGGCGCAGACCGTTTTGTACTGTAGTTGGCTGTGGTCGCTCTAAAATCGATGATCCACGAATGAAATGCATATAATAATAGAGGTGAAAAATAGTGATAATCGTTATAAATGTCGTTTAAGTTACACATGGATTGTTGTAATTAATCAACAGAAATGATAAATATCTGGAAATGTTAATAGGTAATGAAAAAAATGAAACATCGTTATAATAATTACAAAGATTATTTACATAGAAGATTAGTTATTTGAAATGTTAAGCGAACTGTGTCACTGTGCTATTATTCTGGATGTAAAAGGGTTGTCAGAAGTGGGATTCGAACCCACGCCCACAGAAGTGGACTGCGACCTGAACGCAGCGCCTTAGACCACTCGGCCATCCTGACTTGTTACTCCCTTAAAGGATGTGCACAGGATGTGACAAAAGGAAGATGTTAATTGGTCGATAGCCAATTCTAATATTTCAATAATTTCTATTTTTGATTCTGAAAATTAAACATGGAATTAATATCTCTAGCTAATATAAAAACACGAAGTTTATGGATTTTCTAAGAAATATTTAACATTTTTATAACAATATAGTAAACATTACTGAGTAATAGTAGTCTAATATATGAGAGAGTTTATAATTTATAATGAGAATTAATATTTGTAGTGAAGTAAAATTTATTGAACGAATTCGCTTCACCTTTAAATTTACTTATATCTTCATATGTATGTATTTTTATTGTAATAGTCATATGAAATAAATTCCTTAATTAATACATTAATAATTTCACTATACAAAAAACTAGTGCACCAATGATTTTTATTATTCTTGTTAACGTTAAATTATCAATTAAATTCTTTAATAAATATTTAGGTAGTAAATGGTAGTGAAGAGCTTTATTACTACACGAAAAACGACGTTGAGTTCCAAACGTCCAGGGGATTTGATTCTGTTGGATTATTACATTGATTTTGGTGAATGGGACTCAGCTTGTAGATAATGTTCGTTGATGAATAGGTGAAGATGGTGAGGAAAGGTGCAATAGATAAATGGAGATGATGGGAAAGTATTGGGTAAACAATTTTAATACTTTTGTGTATTTGTGGTAAACACAATGTGATCAAGGAAGTCGTTTGCTTTGGGGTGGGTTACCTGATTTGAGCAGTATCCCCAGCAGAGTATCCAGCTCGAGGGACGGCAAAGTGTATGCTTATGGGGGTGAGAGAGAGGAGTTTCGGGAGTTTGGGGATGAGGATAATACCTCATCGAATGGGATTTTGGATATCATCAGCGCTAACAATCCAACTTTCTCGAGGGGGAGGCCATGCAAACTACTCTCCCCTTTCCGCACTCTCTCTCTCCTTCAGCACAAACTAACCTCAATCGATGAATTACGCGCGAACATCAAGTGAAACGCGAAACATAATTAAAAGCGCTCAAGAAAAGTTGATAAACTGTGGATGCGATTCAGATTATGCGCGCAAGGGGTTTAATTGGTTCGTCCATTATTTAAATGGATTGTCTGAAAAATCGGAAGTATAAATAATTCATCTGGTTTATCCCGGTGTTGGGAAGGAGAACGGTCTGAGAATGCAGCAGCACTGGAAGATGTCGAATTAGTTGACGGGAGTGGTGGTAGTAGTAGTAGTGGAGTTAATTGGCATTAGTGTGCACTTTCGCCGGAAAGAGAGGAAGTGGAGAAGATGAGGAACGAGGGGATGCGACCTAGGCCCGCGTTGGGATTGCCATCACGTTCTCTCCATCCTCGGGGTAGAAAGGTGGATGCGCCGGGTCTTTATCATTCGACTCTCCTCCTTCTACCATCCTAGAACAACTACCCCTCCCCCCGTTCACGTGGATTACTTTAACGTCGTCGTCCCCCCAAGTGGCTGATGATTAGACATGATGACAAAACTGGAGAGTTATTATTGTACGCGATGATGGGCTTTTCTTCGACTAATTACACGAGTACCGCTCGCAGCGAAAAAAACTTTGCACGTTCTCTTTCGCAAAATATTAAAGTAAAACTTGCAATGATAGTCAAATTAAGGCTTTTGTTTGAAAAGTGCAAAACTATTTATGTTAAATGTATAAAAACAATTTCGGTTTACGAACAGAATTTCGATTCTCAAAGAATAAAACTGAATGAATGAATGATTAATAATGAATATAGAATGTAATTAATTTGAAAAGGCTTTGCTTTGTCTACTAAATCTACTCGATATATCAAATTTAGATAATGATAAACGTTGCACGAAATAATATAATTAGAATAAAAAATGGATTCGTATAAACAAATTAACAGTTTATTTTGAGTATTTTCGAAATAATTGTGTGTTAGAGCGTTCCACAATGGAGGTAAAAACAGAGAAAAATTCGATACATTTTTCAGTACCACTAGGACCAAGGAGAAAATCGGAGCAGGCGGCCAAAAAAATTGTTTTGTTTATGGATCCAATACAGTATGCAATAGTTGGTTTCAATGCTTCCGTTCTGGTAATATGGATGTCGAAGATGAGACATGCTTTGGTCGAAAATGTTGATAAAATCATGGAACGGCATGCGAGCACTTATTCTATTGTCCAGGAACTGAAGATTATCCAGAAAACCGTTTGGAACTATTTATTTGCATAAAGCTGGTTTCAAGAAGAAGCTCGATGTATGGGTGTCACACGAATTGATGCAGAAGAACCTTTTGGAGCGAATTGATGCCTGCGATTCTTTGCAACGAAATCGACCCATTTTTGAAGCGGATGAAAAATGTGTCACAATGAGGACAACAGGCGAAAAAGATCGTGGTTCAACCGCGGTGAACCGGCCAAAACAATCGCCAAATCCGGATTAACGATCAAGAAGGTTTTGCTGTGTGTTTGGTGGGATTGGAAGAAAATCCTCCACTATAAGCTCAATTCGGACTCAATTCAATACTGTCAACAACTGACTAGATTGAAGCAGGCGCTAGACGAGAAGATTCCAGAATTGTAAATAAGATGATGGTAGAAAACTAGTCTCAAGAGAGGCTTGTGAAAATGAGCAGGTCAAGTTTTTTACCAATAGAGAAGAGGATTTCTTCAATCGCAAAATTATGAAATTTGCCTTCAAAATGGACAAAAGTTATGGAACAAAACGGCGCGTATTTGATGTAAATCCGAAAATTCTAACTTTGTTAATTTCATCCTCGAAATAAAGAGAAATAAGATAAACAACAGTTGCAGCATCATCGAAAATAATCAATATAACATTTGCATGTGCGTTTTCAAGTGTTGGATGAATTGAAATAATTCACTTCATTAAATTCGGAATTGAATCACGCGCTCGAACGCAGTAAATAGGGAACACAAAAATTGCGTTACGAATGTACGCGTATAATGCAATTAGTGCATTATATATATAAATATATAAAATACAATTGAATGGACGGATGTGCAGGCACGAACTATGTGTACACACACACACACTATATAGTACAGAGTTTATCAGGACGACAAATTTAATTCGGAACCCGATGGAAATATGACTATTATTCATATTCCGTGCGTCAGGTCGGTCGCGAACCATAATTCCGCCAAATAATTACACGGACGTAATGAAAACTAGATTATACAACAGTAACAACAACAACAATAAAAATACAGGGAAAAAAAATTGAAGCGAAACAAAACGGATGAAAAACAAATGAAAATAGTAAAAACAACAAACAAAATGAAATAAATGAAAAAGAGGATGTGTGTATAGAGGAGGAAGGGAAGTAACGAGCAAACAAACAAAACATATGGATGTGGAAACAACAAGTATTTTAATAGTGTAACGAGCGAAATGTGAAAATGAATGCGCACGTCCATTAAACGCATTGAAAATAATATTCTTTATGGAATTATCATTGCTGTGCTGTTCGTTTCGTGTAATTTTTGTTTCCTTTATGTCCCATCTCGTGGATCGTAATTAAATTAAAAAGGGGAAAAGTTATTTCGTTTATTTAAAAAAAAAATATAAAATATATAACGAATTTCATTTTAACAAATGGTTGTTAATACATTATTTAAAACTTAGTAATTATTATTTACGTTTCTCACAGATAAATTCTAATGTTTATACATTTTAAATGAATTGTAAACTAAAGTATGAATTATTGTTTATCTCATATAGAGATATAGAAACTGGTTAATTACCTTACGCAACTTGTGTTTCATAATTTCATTTTCATTAAAATTACATAAAATATTAATATAATATGTTGGGTCTAACCGTTATTATACGTAGAATAAGTATTTGTAATTAGTCTTAGGAAGAACGTGAAAGAATCAATATTTTAATCGAATATTTTAATAATAAACCGAAAGTAAAACTCGTTCAAACCTAAGGCTCCACAACAGACAACAGAAGAAGATATCCCAAAGTGTCCAGAAATCCATCTCTGGGACACTACAAATGGGTTAAAATAATAATCCAAATTTGCACAAGTCTTTTTACCCAAATTATAAATGATCATTTTAGAATAAAAAAAATAATTGTACGATTGTGCCTTTGTGCATGCGACAGGTAAATTTCTTTAATTAATTTCATTAATAATTAAATTTTACTGTTATCAAATTACAATTGGTTTTGCTCAAGTTTTAATTGGAAACAAAAATATTGGTAAACTTTTGCAGCTGATAAGATAAGAAAACAATAAAATAATTGAACATCTGCATGAACACCTGCACTTTAATTGAAACACCTGCACATAAATTAAACACCTGCATGAAAAATCTGCGCTTCGGTTGCAGCTGCAAAGATAAGAAACACCTGCGTCTATTTTTTGACATTCGTTAATTGTTTAATAATAAATTTGATTTTAAAATATGAAAAGTATAAATTGCAATATTTTTAGTAATTCTTTCGCGTTTTCCAGTTTGGAAGGTCTCAGTTTATAATTATGTTTATTTTCATTGATAAAAAAATGATTCCTCTGTCTGAAAATTTGGTATACGTTTGAAAGAAAATCTAAGATTATCTAGAGTTTCAAAAGCAACTGTTAATACTCAATATATTGGTTTATTAAATAACATAACATATTTGACGGTCGTTGCTTTTGAGTTGAGTTGGAGTTTGAAGATCAAAAATTAGTTTTTTTCTTAAAGAAAAATATAATATTCTCCGCTGTAATTTCAGAATGGATTTTAACCCAAATAACGTTAATTTGCAAAGAAGAGATGCCAAATAGAAGTAATTGACTAATGAACAACGTCTTGCAACAGCGATTAAAGTGTATGAAGAACAAAGAACAATTAGAACAACGTTCTACTGATGGTTAGATTATTCAATTTAAGTCAAAACTACAAGCGATTTAAACGTTTTCGATTTGGATTATTTACTCAGAACACAATTGATTGAATGTGTTCAAGATGCATTTAATAAATTAGATAGAAAATACTCTTAATAACGTTTTTATAACATTACAAACGTGTATGGAATCAATTATGTTAACAGGAGGAAGAAATTCCAATAAATTTTCTCAAACTGAAATCTATACAAAATGTAGTTTTAATTCATTTTTTTCGGACAGAGGGAGTATAAAATGAATTATGAGACAATAAGCAAATTCTGAAAATTTATTTATTTTCATTTTAAGCAAATTAAAAGTGAAAATGCAATAAATTTACGTAATTTTTTTTCGTAATACAAGACTGTAATTATTGATTGGATTTTGATGATTTGATGAAGCCTATTCTTACTGTACGATGTTCTAATTATTTCGTAAATTTGTGGTGAAAACTAAGTCTAAGTTAACTTTATAGTGTTTATTTTCATTTTAAGCAAATCAATAGTGAAAATGCAATAAATTTACGTAATTTTTTTTCGTAATACAAGACTGTAATTATTGATTGGATTTTGATGATTTGTTGTACGTTTTTCTAATTATTTTATAAATTTGTGGTGAAACCTAAGTCTAAGTTAACTTTATAGTGTTTATTTTCATTTTAAGCAAATTAAAAGTGAAAAATGCAATAAATTTACGTAACTTTTTTCGTAATACAAGACTGTAATTATTGATTGGATTTTGATGGATAAATGATGGTATGTTTGGATGCGAAAAGGCAGACGCTTAGATTTCGGTTCTGATGATGATAGCTTGCTGATTCCAGGCGAACGGCATCAACCTTATCTTGCGTAAGCCAAGTTCCCGTGAAGATAGATACTTTCAGTATGTTTAGTTCATTTATCTCCATACGGTGGGGTTCACACACGGAAGCGCATTTTATTTTCGCTGACTATATATATAAATAAAAATCTATATAGATATAGATGCGACGTGTGTTTCTGTCTGGGTATGTGTGTGTGTGACGATGCAGTATGAATATCGAACGGCAGAGGCCCGACGTGCCTTGGATGGCTGAAACTGAAAATGTACACTACATAACGTCGCTGCAGTAACAACGATCAAAAATCGAAAAGTCGATAATATTTGAATCATTTTTTTAGCGAGGGTTGTTTTCGAAGCAGCAGTCTGATGCAAACTTAAAATTGAAACTAATTAAATCTGCAAATTCAGACTGAAAATGAAGAGAATTAAGATTAATACAAATTGTTTAATGTAATGAAATGTAAAAATACAGACTGAAAATATAGAGAATTCAGATTAATGAAAACTTTTTTTGGAGATCTGAAATCTTATGGATTTCAATAAGCGAAGCAGAACTAAAATATTGGCGATAAAATGAATGTAGTATAATAACGGTCGCATAAATAGGGTCGTTTTAACAGTAAAAGTATAATTCAAAGTCAACTATCAAAGATATATCGAGTGAAAAGAAAACAGAATCTATTAGAGAATTACATAACTACAAGACATCAGAATTCATTTAATGAATCCGGACTAATCGAAGATATGCACAGAATGAAACAATTTCGTATACTATTTTTTGTAGAAACTGCATTTTACAATAGTTTCAGTAGATTTATTATTTTTTTTTTGTAAATTAATAAGTGTAGAAGATGAAATATGCGAACGGGAGAAAAAAACTGTGATATTTTCAAAATGTTAAGTTCGGAAACACATAATTTGATGAAGCCTATTCGTACTGTAGGTTTTTCTAATTATTTCGTAAATTTGTGGTGAAAATTAAGTTTAAGTTAAATTTATAGTGTTTATTTTCATTTTAAGCAAAATAAAAGTGAAAATGCAATAAATTTACGTAACTTTTTTTTCGTAATACAAGACTGTAATTATTGATTGGATTTTGATGATTTGATGTACGTTTTTCTAATTATTTCGTAAATTTGTGGTGCGTCTTATAGTTATCATCCAAAATTATTGTGTTAATTGTAATTGAAATTGTAGTTGAAATGGTCAATATTTTATTGTTTCATTGCTCGTATTTGAAAATGAGGATCGTTGGATGAAAATGCGTCTGGTTTCAGTGAATGCATGTTGTGTGTGTGTTGTGGAGTGCGGAGCAGTATGCGCTTCTCTATATCAATGTGTATGGCAGAAATTTGCATGCGGAATCCAAATTCGTGCTGCAAGAGGCGAGCACATATTTAAGTTTAACGTTCCAACTGCAGACATGTTTAATAGTTTGATTTCGTCGCATATCTCCGAATTTATTACGGCCGGATGTGCGCATTCCATCCGCATTCGCGAAACAGCCGAAATTTTATTCTGTCTTTTGCCCCACTCAGTTTTCATCCAATCCTTCAGCAATTCATTTCCATTCTCCATTCATACATTTCTAGAAGATTCATAAAACATTACAAAAACAGAAATACAATAGGTTTAAGTTGCATTCAATTCTTTAGAAATGCATTAATATTTCCAAATGAAGAGAATATGCAACAGGAATTGTTATTATAATTTATAATTATCATGTAAATTCAATTTGACAAACTATTGAATCGAACTGAAAATGTTGCTGAAACTAGTTACTGCAACTTTAATCCTGTTAACATGTACAAACTGGTCGAGCTATCTGTTTCTTTTTGGTCAATATTTCGTTTAAAATTCAATTATGATTCGCATTTCGATTCCATTTCCATCAGCGTTTTGCTTTCCACGAATTGTAAACTGTTGCAATTTCACCTATAATCATTCTTAAATACTTGAATGAATTTGTTGTAAATCTAGAATTCATAATTTTATAGTATTCATTACTTTTTATATAAATAAATACAAATTAATGAAATATTTAGATGCAACAACAATTGTAATAATTTAATTAGTGTTAACATTATATGTAGGTTAGCTGCACGTATTTGTGTAATCAACAAACAATAATTACGAAAAAATGTTCATATTATAGTTTGTGTTCATTGCGTTGTAGTTTTTGGCTTGATGAACTTTGGAAATCGCATTGCGAAATATCAATTTGTTTTCCCTTCAATGCGAACTATTAATTAGCAAAAGTGTTGTTTGTTTGTTTGTTTGTTTGCTGCGTGAACAGTAAATAAACGTTTTCGATGCGCGCATTAAGTTGGTTCCCCGTTTAATTAGCGAAATAATTGCATTCAATATGTATAAAATTTGCGTATCAATATTAGCTAATTCCTATAACAACAATTTTGTTGTTACGCAAGGCAATGTCTGTTCAATGTTTGATTTTGTTAATTAATTGTGTAATTCTGGCTGTTGCGGATTCGCAATGTGTATCGTTTGTTTGCTGAAATGTGTATGATTAACATCTTCGATCTGCTTTCATTTTTTGTTTGATTCCAATGAAATTTAATATTTTTCTTAATTGATTTACTTCAATTAAATTTATGAAAGTTCCCAATTGAAAATAAAGTTAGAATATTGAAAAAAAATCATAGAAAATACTAGTTTTTCAAGAAAAATATGAATATTTTGACTTCAAATTTTGTGAAAATTGTTTTCGATTTGTATACTTAAGTAACTATTAGCATAACAGAAACACAGATTGTTGCATTTGAATACACTTTTTGGTAAAATTATAGATAAGTTTCGTTACATTATATTTCAATACACTTGTATACTTAAGTAACTATTAACATTACAGAAACACAGATTGTTGCGTTTGAATTCACTTTTTGGTAGAAATTACTACTTTTTCAAGAAAAATATGAATATTTTGACTTCAAATTTTGTGAAAATTGTTTTCGAAACAAACTTTTTATATGTTTCTATAAATATTTAACGTTTAAATGAAAATTTGGCAGAAATACTTTGGTTGTTGGGTTAATTTATTTACTAATTACGCAAACTATTAAATTTTTAATAATTTAATTATTAATTTATTAATTGGTAAATAAAGAAATTGTAGAAATTTCTGAAAATTAATTGAAAAATATTGATAATGTATACATAATAAATTAATTAGAATTTCTAAAGAAAAACATAGTAGGTTGTGATGAAACAAAAGAGAAAAAATAAAATAAATGACGAGTGAAAATGGAGAGTTGTATAGGAAAAGCTGATGATCTGGGGAATAAACATGAAACGCATCCCCCTGGGGGGATGGGGAAATCGTATATTTGTTTTGGATTTTAAATCGAACGTGACAGTTTAAACACACGTTCCAGGATGTCCGCAAACAGCAGCGAAATGCTCGGATCCGGGGCACGTCTGAATGTAATTAATACTTATTTACCCCAGCATCAGCACGGATCACTAAATGCCTCCAACCACCGCCGACTCTTCGTACTCCGTCTTTCGCACAGCTTCCCACACCTTTCATCGCACTCACTCTGACGTACGCGATGTTATATCATCATCATCCCCACTCACTCTTTTCGCATATCTAGTTGGCGAGGATCGCAAACAATGCGAGAGAGAGTCCAAAATATTTACACATCGATGAGAGAGAATGAGTACGAGAGGGACAGAGAGAAAGAGAGATTCAGAGTCAAATAAGATGGAATCGGTGCGAAAATACCTTTTCGCACAAAAACCCGGAAGTTTTACCCAGAACGCCACTTCCGCATGCCGCGCCGGGTTCCCATTTCCATTCGCATCGCAGAATCAATAAGCAAAATATTATTGCGGGATTTTCGACCGAACGACGAAGCAAAAAGAAAAACCAACCCCAACGCGACTAATGAACCGAAATGGTTTCATCGTTCTGTTTTCTTTTATTTCGAAGGGAAATTTCATTTCGTTAAAGCCATTTGTTGTTTGTTTTTTTGCGAGGGAAAGGTTCAATTAGCTTCTTACTACCCAAATTGTTATAGAGATTCAGCCTGGGATAAGCCCGTTTCAATCCCCTTCGGGATTACCTCCGCAATCACCTTGTCGCTGCTCTTCTCTGAAGCATATTCATCGTTCGCGATCCGCAAAACGCACGAATCTCTTGCACGGACTATTCATCTTCCTGGATGGTCCTGATCTCCTTATTTACATCCATCATGTTCGTCCTCACCGGAATGGACAGCGTGCAGTTGCTTATTTAATGGTCCATTGGCTTTAAATCAAAGATAAATGTTTCCTATTTCTGAATTGATTCTGGTAGAATTACCGACAAATTTCAGTAACTCTTAGCATTACAGAAACATGGATTGTTGCATTTGAATTCACTTTTTGGTAATATTATAGACAAGTTTCGTTACATTATATTTCAATACACTTGTATACTTAAGTAACTATTAACATTACAGAAATACAGATTGTTCCATTTGAATTCACTTTTTGGTAGAAAAGTTTCTTTGCATTATATTTCAATACATTTGTATACTTAAGTAACTATTAGCATTACAGAAACACAGATTGTTGCATGTTTGGTAGAAAAGTTTCGTTACATTATAATTGAATACGCTTTACACATATTACATAATAGTTGGTAATACTGATTTTGGTAATATTACAGATACACTTTAATAATTTAAATTAATTACTTGCTTTATTAAATCTTTAAACTTTGAAAATAATGGGTTTGCAATGCTTTAAAAATGTTGTCGAAAAATATAGTAAAGATTTCTAAATCAATTGCTTTAAAGTGAACTGTAAAATGAGTTAACTAAAACTAATAACAGTTTGACTGAAGCCACCATACATTGGAGACGATGTAAGTTCTCCAAATGTATGAAAATAATACTCGTTCTCAAGCGATTCCCCATAAACATGGCTCTCCCTTCGATAAAGTCTACTTTTTTACGGCCGATAGTGCAATAAGAGGGAACCAATAAAAACGATAACATTCGCACTCCATCGATGTTGTTTATGGCGTGAAACGCTTGCTTAATATTTGATGTCGACGATCAAACATCCATCACTTTTTTTTTTTTTGCATGTAAGGAAAATAAAAATTTGAAGAAGAAACAAAAAAAAGAAGGAGTTCGAAACGGAATTGATTTTTATTATCCACTTAACGATTAAACCCCCGGCCACTTCTACTCCCCCGAATCCATGGGGAGAACGGAAACCCGAACCCTTACGGCTGGAAACTTGGCCGCCCTTTCGGATAATGCAGAAAATGTTTGGCCTCTTAAAATGCGAAGAGGGTGGCGATGCAATTTAAATATTTCAAAGGAGGGAGGGGTGAGGCGGAAAACTGTCGATGCTAAAGCGTGAGAGTAAGAGAGACAGAGAGAGAGAGAAAGAAAGAGAGAGGGAAAGTTACAGTTATTTTTTTTTTATTTCAAATGGAAAACCGCCCTCGCGCCAACGCGAAATGCAAATGTAGAAAAGAGCAGGAACTTGTTAATTTTTATTTAAGGACTCTAATACATTTGCTATGCCCCACGTTTCTATCGATTTAAATAAACACGATTTGCGAGTCGCTTATAAATATTTAAGCTTTTCATGTTCAACCGTAAATAGAATCTGCATACATTTATTTTGTGTGTGTGTTTTTCCTTTGTTGCTATATTAATAAATTTGAATATTTGTTTACAAAACGAAATTAATAGAAAATTTCATGATTCATTAAATATAATTCAAGATTCACAAAATGTTTCTGTTTATAAAATTACCTTTTAGAAATTTGCAGCAAGAAATTTTTACAATTAATTTACGGAATTGGACAAAAAAATATCATCATCAACTTTTTTCATTATTGTCTAAAACTTTAAAGTTTATTTAAAATTTTATGAATTTCTTTACGAAATTTAGAAGAACTAAAGTATTTGAAATTTGTTAGATGGTCATGAAACTAAAAACTATTAATGCTAAACCGAAAGTTGAAGTGAAGAGGATTATTTACTATTTTTCTTTTTTTCGAAGTATTTACATTTGTTGAAACAATATTTATTGGGAAAGTTCATCGCCGAGATTGGTGAAAATGCGTCCGTCCTCTGCCGTGTTTGGGCAAGAGGCCAGGTGCTCGACTTTTCCACTTCTTTTTCGTTTTCTTTCTTCTCCTCTTTGTTTCGAGATGAATCGCGGTAGAAGAGAGGCAGAGTTAATCAACGGATTCTATTTCGGATCGAGTGTAACACTTTGCACAAACAATGTGCGACCGAGTGAAGAGAAGAGAAAGCTGTGGGTGTCTGTATTTGTATTGTATTGTGTATATATATGAGAGTGAGATGGTTGGGTCTCGGATTAGGGCGAGATGTTTGTCCTCCTGAGGTCATCGCCGAAGCCGGTCCGAGTTTAAGAGGACGAAGAAGTTAATCCAGCGCTTCTTTCCTAAATACAGTCCGCACGTCCTCGAGATTAAATTGATATCTCTTCTATATTAAGTTCTTATATGTGTATGTATGTATGTGAAGTGAGAGAGGGCGCGCAGACAATTAATGTTCGCTCCGACCGCACCGAAGGGATAAATTTTCCAAATACACCCTCCGCCGAAAGGTTTATGTTTCGTGTGTGTATCTGAGCGGCGGTAGAACCAAATTACTTTCAACAAAGGACCACCACCACTGCACGTATAGAAATACATAATATATATATATGGATGTGTATGTGTATATTATTTGGGAAGGATTCGTCGCATTAAAATATTTCCGGAGATAATTAATTATCAAGGATTTGATGCGGATCGCTCTTTGTTTCCTACACCACCGACATTCCCAACGTTTAATTCAATTACTTTTAGAAATTATACAGAATTCTCCCTAATAATTCAGTAAACAAGTGTAAATTGTTACTAAAAATTTATTAAATTTAAGGCATTCCATTAAGTTTATATCAAATATTCATATAGTTCTATATAGAATGTTTCTTAATTTAAACTTTCATACGAGTGGTCAATGATGTAATTATCTGAAAAAGCAACATCGTTTCTCTGTTTTTTCAAATTCTACAACTCATAGCAGGCGACTCGAT
Source organism: Nicrophorus vespilloides (assembly GCF_001412225.1). NCBI lineage: Eukaryota > Metazoa > Arthropoda > Insecta > Coleoptera > Silphidae > Nicrophorus > Nicrophorus vespilloides. Next base: position 63,741 of record NW_017097436.1, on the reverse strand, counting down.
GACATCATAAAAATGCCAATAGGTTCGTTGGAAAGGTGAGACATTCAGCTTTCATACGAGTGGTCGGTGATGTAATTAGCTTAAGGGGTTGTCCAGAAATCCGCGATAAACTGAAAAGAGTGAAAAAGCAACGTTGTTTCTCTGTTTTTTCAATTTCTACAACTCATAGCAGGCGACTCGATAACAGTACCAAGATGCCAATAGGCTCGTTGGAAAGGTGAGACATTCAGCTTTCATACGAGTGGTCGGTGATGTAATTAGCTTAAGGGGTTGTCGAGAAATCCACGAGAAACTGAAAAGACTCAAAAAGCAACGTCGTTTCTCTGTTTTTTCAATTTCTACAACACATAGCAGGCGACTCGATAACAGTACCAAGATGCCAATAGGCTCGTTGGAAAGGTGAGACATTCAGCTTTCATGCGAGTTATCGGTGATGTAATTAGCTTAAGGGGTTGTTCAGAAATCCGCGATAAACTGAAAAGAGTGAAAAAGCAACGTCGTTTCTCTGTTTTTTCAATTTCTACAACTCATAGCAGGCGACTCGATGACAGTACGAAGATGCCAATAGACTCGTTGGAAAGCTGAGACATTCAGCTTTCATGCGAGTGGTCGATGATGAAATTATCTTAAGGGGTTGTCGAGAAATCCACGAAAAACTGAAAAGACTGAAAAAAACACGAGAAAACCGTCGTTTCTCTGTTACGTATAAAAAGTTGAGAATGTGTTTATTTTCTTCAATTTCTACAGCTTATAGCAGGCGACTCGACTACAACACGAAGATGTATGTAGGCTTGTTGGAAAGGCAAAATATTCAGCTTTCATACGAGTGGTCGATGATGTAATTATCTTGAGGGGTTGTCGAGACATCCACGAAAAACTGTAAAAACTGAAAAAAAATACAAAAAAAACGTTCTACAGCTTATAGCAGGCGACTCGATGACAGTACGAAGATGCCAATAGACTCGTTGGAAACCTGAGACATTCAGGTTTCATACGAGTGGTCGATGACGTAATTATCTTGTGGGGTTATCGAGAAATCCACGAAAAACTGAAAAGACTGAAAAAGCAACGTCGTTTCTCTGTTTTTTCAATTTCTACAACTCATAGCAGGCGACTCGATGAAAGTACGAAGATGCCAATAGACTCGTTGGAAAGCTGAGACATTCAGCTTTCATGCGAGTGGTCGATGATGAAATTATCTTAAGGGGTTGTCGAGAAATCCACGAAAAACTGAAAAGACTGAAAAAAACACGAGAAAACCGTCGTTTCTCTGTTACTTATAAAACGTTGAGAATGTGTTTATTTTCTTCAATTTCTAAAGCTTATAGCAGGCGACTCGACGACAATACAAAGATGTATGTAGGCTTGTTGGAAAGGCAAAATATTCAGCTTTCTTACGAGTCATCGATGATATAATTATCTTAAGGGGTTGTTGAGAAATCCACGAAAAACTGTAAAAACTGAAAAAAACATAAAAAAAACGTTCTTCAGTTTATAGCAGGCGACTCGATGACATCACAAAGATGCCAATAGGCTCGTTGGAAAGGTGAGACATTCAGCTTTCTTACGAGTGGTCGGTGATGTAATTATCTTAAGGGGTTGTCGAGAAATTCACAGAAAACTGAAAAGACTGAAAAAGCAACGTCGTTTCTCTGTATTTTCAATTTCTACAACTCATAGCAGGCGACTCGATAACAGTACCAAGATGCCAATAGGCTCGTTGGAAAGCTGAGACATTCAGCTTTCATACGAGTGGTAGGTGATGTAATTAGCTTAAGGGGTTGTCGAGAAATTGCAGTTCGAGTTGGTTGCATTTCAATTAGGCCACCCTGTATATATTAATAATAGGTAAAAAAGTTTTTCGACTCCTGCAATAAATAAATAAGCTACTATTAACTAATTTTGTATAAATTTGATGTATGAATAATATTTGAAAACACTTATAATATTTCGTATTTACTTATTACAATTTACTTCTTAGCTATTAAATTTTTGTGTTTCCCATCGGTCATGAAGCAATAATATTAGATTTGTAGATATACCATTAGTAGCATTATCGTTCTTTTTCGTGTTTACTTCTTACGTTTCTACAAATTCCTTAAGACGTAGGAAGTGTAGGAAATGTTGGTATTCGAGTAAATAAACATGAAAGCATTAAAGTTGTGTGTGTGTTTTGCCATCGGTCATGGGGTTCAAATCACCATCAGTTACGATGGTATTTGCAGATACACCATTAGTACCATTATCGTTCGGGCCCAAGTGGCGTTTTAATTCCAGGCGACCCTCGAGGCCGTAAATTCGCCGGCGCAATCTTGCGCCCGATTGTAAACTATTTGGTGGGCGAGAGTTAATGCCGCAATAATATTAAGATAACACCGCCGCACGACTTTTTATATTTATTTATTTACATTATTTTCGTTCGTTCGTTCGTTCGCCTGCCGTGTATTTTTCATCCCTCTTCTCTGTCCTGTTTTGTTACCAAAAACCACCCACCTCTCCCCCCCGCAGCACCAATTCTGCGGCTGTTGTGGTAATTAACGCGCGGCGCCAACCGGACCCGAACCAAATCGGAAAATTTCGTGCAATTAAGGGGACGCGAATTTTAATTACTCCATGCAAATTTTTCTATGAGCACTGTAATAAAGGCATGTTGATATTTTCACATTTTTTTTTATTCTCTCTCGTTTGTTTGTTTGTAAACGAAATCGATATTGAATCAAGTTGAAATATACACATTTTTTGGAATGACACAACGTTTTATGTAATTAAGCTCATATGCTGATGCTTCGAGCAGTGCGGATTCGCTGTAGTACGGTGTGAAAATTTCAAAAGAAACTATTTTTTAAATTGAGCGAATTTATATTTCGCATACAATTATTTTTTTTATATTTATACATAAATGATTGGTTTGTGCTTCGATTAGTCCGGTTTTAAATAATGCGAGAAATCAGAAGAAACCGCACTGTGCGAGACATTATCTGACATAATTACAAAACTTTTTATAGATATTATTTTCAAAATTTAACATTGATGTATAATTACAGTAATTTCAATGACATTTGATTTACGTTCGTATATGTGTGTGTGCATATGTAATTATTAAATTGAGTTCGATGGGGTTTTCGTTGGCGACGCAATTTATCGTCACTATAAATCGCCAATTGGAGAGTCGTGACGTGACGGCAAATCCCGGTCGCCCCCCGCCCTGTAATAACCATGACGACAAACCAGAAATTGAAATTTTACAACTCTGCACAATTGTTTTTATTCTGCCGTCCATCTACCACTCCGATTCCAATTTGAACCTCTGAACGAAGAAAAAAAAGTTTAATCGTATTCAGCTTTATTTTTATGAGCAAATTGCGTTTGTATCAATTCATTAGTTAATATAATAAAAGTTTTGAAATTTTCAAATCCATACTAATAAAAGCGAAGTGTTGCTCTATTTTGATTCGTGTTTCAATCCGTACTCTCAATCAAGTTTTGTTACATTTTGATCAATTTTTCAATTATGAGGTACAAAATGACCGGTACTGTGAAAAGTTTTGCTGTATTTTGATAAATTTTTCAATTCGTATTGATCAAATCCGCACTATGTGAAGTATTACTGCATGTTGATCAATTTTTCAATGCTCTAATCCGTACTATTCAAAGTCGCAATATGTGAAGTATTGCTGTATTTTGACAAATGTTTCAATCCGTACTATTCAAATCCACACTATGTGAAGTATTGTTGTATTTTGTTAAATGTTCTAATTCGTACTATTCAAATTCGCAGTATGTAAAGTATTGCTGTATTTTGATCCATTTTTCAATGCGTAATAGAGAAAGCCGCACTATGTGAAGTATTGTTGTATTTTGATAAATATTTCAATCCGTACTATTCAAATTCGCACTATATGAAGTACTGCTTATGATGCTTTGCTCAAAATCTCAAAATATTGAAATAAAGAATTTAAGTATTTGTGTATTTCAATATGTAAAAATTGAAAACTAGAGTTGGATGCGCCGGATAAAGAGTGTATATAGTAAAATTGTGGACCGCTCACGTAATTACATTACATTATGCTCACTTTGAAGGAACTCGGGTGGCGTGAGGTAGAGTTGAACTCTTCGTCGTCGTAGTCGTCATTGTCGTCCGGTTCTACGTTCTTTTCCATTCCCTTCCTCATTTCCGTCTCCTCCTGTATTTTATTAATTAATGTCTGCATGATAATAACAAGCGCACTCGCGCCTGTTGAAATTAATTAAAAACAAAGTAAGTTGTGAAATATATTTTCGTATTCATGGCGTCCTCCCTCTACTTCTCTCATTTTTTAATTTTCATTTTTCAATTTCAACACCCGTTTTCTCCTTCACTCGCTTTCTTCTGGACAAAAAAAAAGAAAAGAAAAACAGAAACTCCGAGCATCGTAACTTAAAATTTATAAACCTAATTGAAATTTTAAATGTGTATTTTTTGTATTACAAATTTACAATTTCTTAAGACTAAATATAAATTGTCTAACTAAATTTGTTCTATTCTAATAAAAGGTCAACTTTTACTTGAATTTATTGATCGAAATTAACGTTGAAAGATTATATTTTGAGCAAAGTTTGAAAATTCTTGCACATTTAAACTTTCGCCACGAAGACGGTTTCATTGTTGTGCATCCTCTTTGTAATTTAATACCTGGACTAAACAGTTTTCGTTGTATGTTCGCGGCTGGTGCGTGTGGTAAATACCGAGGAACATTTATATTAAACATAAAGAGTGGTGGAGACAGGAAAGCTCGCAATTACAAATAACACTGTATGCAATTACATGCAGTGGTTTTTATTTGAGTTTTGAAGTGGTCTGGGATATATTGTAATAAACGTGAGCCATCCCGACTTTACACAGAAGAATAGTTTTACGGTCGTGTGTTCGTAATCTCATCAAGTAGTGGAGTCGCGTTGGCGTTGATTTTCCCCTCTTGCAAAATACACACAGGATAATAAAGAAAAACGTAACAAGTAGAAAAAAATCGGATTTTATTCATAACTAGATTTGCTCCGCGCGCTTCCTCCACTTTGCGGTTTAATATTTCACATAGCATTAGCGCATTTCATCATAATTGTTTTTATTTTTTGTTTTACTTCCTCAAACAAACAAAAAACGCAACGAATTCTATGGAAACATAGATAATTTACAAATAATCAAAACAATTCATCTAATTTGGATAGAATCTGCTTTTCTAAGTCAATTTTATTGATTTGTCATTTGATTATTTAAAAGAGCAGCTATGCCTCGCATAGTGCGGTTTAGATCAGAGCGAAAAGTTTCAGAACAAACTGAATTTTTGAGCAAAATAAAAATAAATTTTCGAAAAATTATTACATGAAATAATTGTCCTTAATTTTCATTCAATTCTCTTCTTTGTGCGGTTTTAAAATCCTCAATTAGTTCGGTTTCAAACATTTTGATAAATGTTCTAATCCGTACTATTAAAGGCCGCACTATGTGAAGTATTATTGTATTTTGAACAAACGCAACGAATTCTCATAGATTTTATGAAAACATAGATAATTTACAAATAATAAAAATAATTTTGATAAATGAAACAATAATTTGTATTTGCTTTTACCAATGAATCTAATTTGGATGAAATCCGCTTTTCTAAGTCAATTTTATTGATTTGTCATATGATTATTTAAAAGTGCAGCAATGCCTCGCATAGTGCGCGAAAAGTTTCAGAACAAACTAAATTTTTGAGCAATATAGAAAAAAATATTACATGAAATAATTATCTTTAATTTTCATTCAATTCTTATTTTTGTGCGGTTTTAAAATCCTCAATTAGTTCGGTTTCAAACAGTGCGGACCATTGCATACCAAAACCATCGGGAACTAAAGATATAATTGAAATAATACATTCATAAAAAAAAGGAATTCTTTAATCATATCAAATGGAATTTACATGATTTCCGCAAATGGACTCGGGCGAAACGCATTCATTTATAATATGTTACATTATTGTAAGTCGCGGCTTATTTCCATAAATAATACCCCTTTTGTTCCAATCATTGTATGGAAACACACATACTAGAGAGAAAGAGAGAGAAAAATAGAAGATAAATGTGCGTGTATCATGTGTAAATATTAATAATACAATGTGCAGATGTATTGATTCCTAGTTGGGAATTATTCGTATTGAATCCATCCAGTGATTCCATTAAAATCCGCGCTTACAAAAGTCCAATTAATTAATTCGTCATTTATTTCCCCCCGGTTCTACAATGCGAATTCAATTATTAATTCCGAAATTTAAATCAGGGCTTCACTTTCTTCTTTTTTTTTTTTTGTTTTACATAATTTACGCAGAACATCGCAACGAATATTTACAAAAAAAAAAATATATATATACGTATTTGTATAACGGGAATGCATAATTAATATAAAAAAAACGGATATGATTTTGTAATTATTTTGTAATTTATACATTTTAAATAAAACGAAATGTATAGTAAATTTATACATTTATAAATTATTTCCTTTAAATATTTGCGTTATTTTTCACATTACTTCTTGAAATGAAGTTTAGTTTCAAACTGATTACGAATTTATGTCTACAATTCTAAAACAATTTTGTTTGTTTCTTGTGAAACTCAGACTAAAATCAATGAAAACTTAATTTACATTAAATTTAATAATCGACAAATTTGATTTCTAATTTATATAATTTTTACGTTCGACTTTTTAGTTAATTTATACATTAATATGTTTTTATAGAAACTTGAGACTTTCCACGTTACTTGCTATAATAAAAGTAGAATCAATTAGAATGTAACTGATTACTGACTAATACGAGTTGATTCACTTTATTTATTACGTAATAATTCTACGTATCTTTTATTTGGGTTATTTTAAGTTTAAAATTTTTCTTTATCAATTTTTTAATTACTTTTCACATTTAGAAAACCCTTGAAATTAGTTTGATTTGTATAATTTCTAAAAACTTTCAAAATTAATTAGGAATAAGTTCAAAAATATTAAGAATTTGCGTGAAATTATTGAGATTTTCGATTTGATTTGCAAAAGTTATAAATTTCTTCGATTTGTATAATTTCTACGTTCGAATTTATATATTAACAAATTATTTTCTGGAGATATTTCCGATTTACTATTATATTCGCAAATATTAATTAAAAACAAACTAATGAGTACAAAACGAGATCATAAAGAAATGTAGGTTGTATATATTTTTTTTTGTTCTTGCTGTTGTTGAATTAAAAAAGGCCCTTTTGCCTTCTGAGAGGTTTCGTTGCACGTGAAAGCATCGGGTTTTCCGGCCATAATGATATGGGAAATCCGTCCGCATTGTTATGGAAATCGTGCGGGTCTATAACTTGCATTGCGATTCAATCACGCTCGACGAAATATTTTCCCTTTTATTTGGAAATCAATAGAGTCGAAGTCAATGGGTCTTCCAGCTAACGCCGCCGCCTTCACCCCACATTCGGGGGGTGGGAAGCATTTAATGGATGCAATTCAAAAGGAACGACGACGCCTCGATTTGCACAAACAAACCGAATACAAAAAAAAAACGAAGAAAGAATATAATGAAACGAATTCCGTTTGTAAGCAATTACATTTTTTTCTTTCTTCTCTTTGTTGAATTCTCTTTTTTTTGTTGATTGAAATTTTTAATTTTCAATTACTGATTCGTAATTTATCTGGGTGAATACTCAAAATAATCGATTGCCTTGGAAATAAGTGAATTTCATTTTGACCTAGCAATCATAAATTTGAAACTTTTACAGTTTTGCTTTGATTTTATGCAAATTGTGAATAAAAATTGGACCTAGAACAATTCCTTGAGGGATACCAGTCATAATGTTAAATTTCATACTTTTCATTTAAGAATTTTTGTTTATTTTTTAATTACAAATCTAAATTAGTAAAATATTTAATTTTAAACTTTATTTAAGACTTTTATAGTTTGCATTAGATGTTTTTGGAAGTATTGATGTATTTGACAGTATTAAAAAAAAAAAAAGAAAACACTTGAAACATAACAGTAATACTTGTATTTTTGTTCTTCTTCGTCGCGAATTTATGATGTGCCATAAAAAGTGTGTTAGAGCGTAATTTTTATGCGTTAAAATTAATTTTTAGGTAGGGAAAAAAATAAAGGGCCCAAGTCCTACCACTTAACTCGGCCAGATATTCGAGCAAGCATTTACGACCTATAAATGCGAAATCAATTGCGAAATTGCGCGCATCCCTTTTACGCTTCCAATTTTTTATTCTCTCCTCCTCCCTACGCATTAAAGTCGTTATTTAAAGCGACATTAAACTCTGACGTTAAAACTATAATAACGTTATTTTTTAAGTGTTTAAACAATATTTTATGAATTACACTTATTTTTATGGAGGTGAAAAAAAAACTATGGTTTAGTGTCTTTTTCAAATTAATGCTAATCTAATAGAGTTGACTTAATCAATTTATGTATGTTATATGAAAATTAAATCGATATTCTAAGAAAAAGTGTAGAAAAACAATATTTTATTATGATAAATAAGTAGATTTGGTTGCATAAATTGAATCAATTTGGTACACAAGTTAATGTATAAGTTATATAGTGATGTAGATTAAGAAATCTTTCCGTTAATTATGTTAATGATTGAAATTGAGATGATGTTTCGATTGGTACGAGGTGACATGATTGGTGAGGTGTAAAGTATGATGTTTAACATCTTCGTCTGCGAACAGAGCCAACTAGAATCATCGGCTTAGCTCTGATCCTGGTAACCCGTGTTCGGACAGGATTAAATTTAATCGCATGACGCTCTTCACTTCCGATTAGCCGAGTCAAAATTTACAAATTATACTCTACGTTTGAGAGATGGTGAGAGTGTGAGAGTGAGAGAGAGAGCAAATATTTCGTCGTAGTCTGCATGAGAAGAGTGAAAACTAATCCCATCCACCCCCCCCCCTCACCCTCCTGAAACATACACGGATCGACGCTCCTGAAAAACAGACGTCTGATTGGATTGGCCGGTCGAGCGTGGCCCACTTCAATTTAATTCCAGGGGATTCCCCCCAATCCGTTTGACGCGATCAATCTACGTTGGCCGGACAATATATATATATATGAATTTTTTTTTGTAGTCCTTTGTCATTCATTCAATCATCTCTCTCTCTCTCTCTCACTTTGATTTTAATTATCGCCAGTTTTTGACGCGTTTCTCGACATCATCTCCGTTTCTATTTATTTCTTTTGTTTTAGCCGAAAAAAGCAATTGAATACGAATTTCGCGTGCAATTCTGCAAATGATGAAATTCGCGCATACGTATGTATGTATGAGGTCTGCATCCGAATGTTGGGGGGATGTTAAGAGATTATCGCTTAATTTATGAAGCCCATTGATATTAAAACGAAATATTAAATACATTGATGTTTAATTAACCGTAAACTAAACCCTCTCCCGCCCGCTAGATTTCCGCTCATTTATTTATACGGCGCGCAGCGATTTCCGGATTTTCAATAATTTACTATTACCACATGCATGCATGCATGCATGCATACATTGTGCGACTGCGTTCGAATTCTGTTGCAATCCAATTATTCCGTTATACCCCGAAAACCGATGATTACCAATACAATTTCAAGATGTTTATTTAATTGCTCCGATTAATCCGCGTAATATTACATTGAAATTATGCAATTATTCAATACATACATTTAGTTTTTAATTAATAACACTATGACATTTAGTATTTATAATGCATAAACATTTTAATTGTTACATATTTTCCAAATATCTAAATGTGTAAAAGATAAATTAACATTTTTGTAATGAAATTATTTGTCGTAATATATTGTTAATTTCCTCGCATTGTGCGACTTCGATTAGAAATTTTCAAATTTGTAGTCTTCGATAACTTATTTTACTTATGATGATTTATGAATGAAAATATAGTTTTGACTGAAATTTAAGTCAAATCTGTATTGAAATTAAAATCTATATTTTTTATTTATTTAATTGCTCAGATTAATCCACGAGTCTCATCGCAATATTACATTGAAATTATACAATTATTCAATATATACATTTAGTTTTTAATTAATAACCCTATGACATTTAGTATTTATAATGCATGAACATTTTAATTGTTACATATTTTCCAAATATCTAAATGTGTAAAAGTTAAATTAACATTTTTGTAATGAAATTATTTGTCGTAATATATTGTTAATTTCCTCGCATTGTGCGGCTTCGATTAGAAATTTTCAAATTTATAGTCCTCGATTAGTGCGGTTTCAAATGGTGACGTATAATTTGTAAATATTGAAAGTGAGATTATTTATTGATGGTTAAAATTATAACTAATTTTACTTATGATGATTTATGAATGAAAAATATAGTTTTGAATGAAAAGTTAAGTCAAATCTGTATTGAAATGTTTAATATCTATTTAGGAAAAGTTTTAAAACAAATTTTATGATTTTATTGCTGAGATCGAAGATTTCTCTTTTTAATCCATGACAAAGAAAACATGTTAAATATGAATGAAAATTTTAATTTTAATGACTATTAGAAGATAAATATTCTAACTGAAGTGGTAAATCGAAATGGATGGATTACATTCGCGTTTGTCTAGGTATTAATGAATTCCCCAGACAAATCTCTTTCGTTCCTCGAGAAGCTGCGAGAAGAAATTTGCTAGAGTGTTGGTGTGATGGTGAAAAAAAAGGGATGGATAAAACGACGGAAGAGCGTCAAAACATTTCTGCTGGGCTGGGCTGGGGGGTGGTGGTGTTTCGGAGTGGTAATCCGATTGCAGCAATCCAATAGTTTTACGAGAACAGGGCGAGTGCATTTGCCTAAAGTGTCTCTCCTCCTGACCTTTTCGTTTTGTCCCTATTGCTTCCTTCCTCTATTTGCAACTATTCGCAAAGAAGTGAACTGCACGGACGTGCGAATTCGTGAAACAGTAAATTGTTTTCTACTCTCAATGTTTCAGAGTCCAGAACAAAATCTTAACTAATTTAAATCGAGATCAAGAGAAGTTAAATGTACGAATTTGGGAAACTTATCTTAATGATAATACAACTATTTATTGCAATAAATTACCAAATTGCTAACGTTTTTCTGCTCTAAACGTGTCTTATTTAACTGGAAATAAAGTGCAGTTGAAATTTTGTATTTTAATGTCTTGAGATAAAATATTTAATATTTTCAATATTCTAAGTCTTTTTTTCTATTTATTTTTCAGGTTTTTGATGAATCGTTTCGTAAAACTACGGGATTCCAACGGATTTGTCTTGGAACGTTACCGGTGAGTGGCTTCAACTATGTTCAGTAGGTTTACGGCACACAGTTTATAATATAATTAAAGTAGTGTAGTTGTTTGTGTTTCAATTAGCGTTCAGAACTGGGTAATCAACTGAAACACCCCGAGAGATAGGGCGAGTGAGCAAGACGTAGCGTTTGGGGAATGTGAGCGGGTGAGAGCGAGAGGGTGAATGCATGTGCACGGATGGAGCGGAATGAGTAGGAGGAGGATGAGGTTCGCATTACCTCCGCTAATGGAGCTTTATTAATCACACCTTTTACAGCTAATTAACGGGTAGGTTGGGACGAGGAAGGGCGCACCGAGAGGATGGATCCGCGATATTAATTATTTTTCCGTTTTGGGTCTCGAAAATTTTGTTGTATTTTAATTAAATTTTCCTTTGTGCTCGGACCCATTAATCTTGCTTAGGTCCTCGCAAGTCGGACGAGTGGAAGGAAAGATGAAGCTGGGATATGGACTTTAAAAAAAAAGAAATTAAGAAAACGCGATTAAGAAATGTATTTAGTAGGCTGATGATCAATTCTGTTTTACCTAATTATTCTTAAGAGTTGGTACCAATCGCTGTCAGAAACAACAACTTTTTTTTTTGTTCGTCGTTTGTTTTTTTGGTCGGTAATTAGTTTATTCGCGTATGAACTGGAAATTTCCCCAAATTGGAAATTAATTTTTTAATTAAATTCCGATCCGCGGTGGATGGATGGATGTGGAATGGAGAAAATGGATCGGATGTTTTTGCTTCAAATTATCAAATTGTGGAAATTTATTTATTTTTCAATTAATACTTTCAAATACACAAATTTGTGTACCTGAATTCCAAAAATTTTAGACATTTAATGAAATAGTTTTAAGAATTTCAGTTTTTAAATTGACTAAATATATGTACAGTAAAAAAAAAAACAGCAGTCTAACATACTGTAGGATTATTTAGCTTTAATATATTTGAATATTAATTTCCCATGGGTGGCGGGGGTGTGTTTGTAGAAATTTCGGTGGAAATGGACGAAATGCGAATTCCGTCTGTCGTTAAAGAAATATTTAATACCGACCAGAAGCAGGAGGAAAAAAAAATGTAATGAAATGGAATGAAAAATAACAAGAGGACGAGGGAAATATGGCACAGGATGTTTTGTATTTGAAATATTTAAAATGCGCATAATTTAATCATTCATTGCTTTTACAATTCTTTTTTTTCACGTCCATAGAATGTGCACGGATTTAAACTAAGTTGACACAAAAATTTGAATAATAACATTTGTTATATTTTTGTTATAACTAATTGATTAGAAATGAACTAACTGTAAATTTTGTAATTAATATCATGATATTTCCTTTAGTGGTTGAATTTTGTGGAAACAATAAGATGTTAAATTGTTATTAGCTTTTCTTGGGTTTCTTGCTCATATTAATTGTGAATTACTTTAAACTTAACAAAGCAGCGATTAAGGATGATTTTTTTGTGATTTTGTGAAAATTATGGAAATGTTTTGATTTGGATTTGGACATTTGTGAATATAATAAACTAAGTTTGAAGATGATTTTAAACAAATTTTTGTAAGAGTGTAAAAACAAGGAAATGGTGGATTTTCATGAGTTTTGTATTGGCTTTTGTAGACTGTAAAGAAATTTAAATTAAACTAAAGATAAATTAAGGATTTTGAGTCGTTGAAATTTGTGGAAATCCGCTGCAATAAGATGTAAAATTTCGGTCGGGTTTTCGTTGGGCACAGTCAAATTTCGTGGAGGCGACGAGCGGAATATCCCGTCTTGCGAGGATGCCAAGGTAAACAGGACTAGGCACGTGTCGGAGGGGCTTTATTACTCATCCCGTGACTTCTTGCAATATTTATCGCTCATACTGTCACGTCACTGTAGTTCTTCTCTCCTCCTGTATTTTCCCATCTCTCTTTCTCTTGTCCTCCTTTGAATGCGTCTCTTTCTTTTCCTCTGTGTCATTCCAACCTTCGCGACTTAAGATATCCATTGACGGGCCTAATTTAACCCATAAATCTCGACCCGAACAATAGCCTGTCCCCCCCCCCTAAACATCCCTCCGGAAATTTCCCCACTGCCAAATACACGTTTTATTGGCACGCTATATCAAACTATAAAACATCCAGAAGAAAAAAAAAGGAAGCCGAGACCACTTCAGTCAGGACGCAACCTTTTATTCTTGTCCTGCAACAATTTAACCTGTGATTAAACTTAGTTTCGTTTCTAAAACTGGAGAATTCACTTATGGTGTTATCAAACCACAAAAGGTTGTAATTAAATATGTAAAGAAATATTTAAATTTGATAAATTTTAGAATGTTAATCTGGGTGTAAAAGATGTGATTATGAAAAGAAAAGAAGAAAGTATGTTGTTTGAAGATATCTTTTGAACTGGGCTTGTAGATGAAAAAAGAAGGATGTAGTAGCTGAGTAGAAGAGGAAGAAGTAGTGTGTAGAGAGATAAAAGCGGAATCCGTTTTCAATTTCCGTTTTAATCTGTTTCCCTTCGTATGTCCTTTATGATGGTGATGGTGGTTTCTCGGAAGGAAGTAGTCGGTCTGCGCCGGCTGCCCGCCACTTCTGCTGCAATAAAAGTAAAACCAAAGACGCCCGCGCTATCTTCTCGGTTTAATTCCACCATAAAAGTTGGCTCTTGAAGTATGGCAAATGATCGGTGAATGCGGCAGGAAAACACGCCGCTCTGGCAGTTTTCTGGAACCGCCGTAACCGGGAGCCGTGAACCGAATCGTAAGGAGCGAAAAGCATGCATGCATATACACACGACCGAAAGATCCTCACTCTCTCCATCCTTAAAATCTTTCCTCCCTTGGACGAGGATTTTTTTTTATTGGGTCGCATAAAAACCACGCCGCGACGGCCCGTCCTTCCTTCCTTCCTTTCAGTTTACGGCCATTATCTGCTTGGATGTTTAATGTTTTTTCTTTCCGGGCATCCCATAAAACAGAATGTGTCAATATACGAAGTTCTTGCTTACTTCCTCCGTTGCTTTCTCGTTAATTACTCGTCTCGAATAATCATTGTGACGATCACCATAATCGTCAAACGCTAATGAAACATTAAAGAATAAAATTTGAAAAATTCAATCTAAAAGTATATAGAAGGATTATTTCAATTAAGAAAGAAGTTATACAATTTTGGTAAAAGGAACAAAAAATTGACATTTCTCATAAATTTATAGTGAAATTCAAATGTTTTAAACTATTATAAGAATGAAAGATGTTATCATTGATGACTTTTAATTTTTTTTTAGAAATATTAACAAAAGTTTTGGTAGAAAAATACAAAAGTTATTGATATTTTAAAAGTTTGTAGTAAAATTTGTTGAATGAATCAAAATTGAAACTTATTTGACAAAATAATTGAGGGTTTGGCTTACTTTTTCCAGCAGTTACTTTCTTCATTTTTTTTCCTATAAATTAAATTAAAAAAAAAAATTAAAAACATTAATTACTCGTCCGAAGTAATCATTCTGATGATCATCATAATCATCAACGCGTATCAGTTTAATGGACGTGAATGCTGTTAAAGCTTCTTCTCCTTGTTGTTGTTATATACAAATTGTTTTTTTTTTCTTCGAAAGTTTAATTGCGTTAAAATCTGTAAAACTTTCCGCCAACTTTCCACGAGAGCTTGTTTCTTTCGTGCGGAGGCGGCGAGATAAATGATATCACGTCAGGCCCGATATTGTGACATAAGCCTTTATGTGTAACCTCCTCCTCCTTCTCCTCTTCATCCGTGCGTTGATGTTGTATAATATATATATATGTATACACTTTTTTTTCTCTTCTCAAATTTGCTGTTGAGCTATTTTCGGGGAATACTTTGTAGTTGTCGTGCGGTCGCAAAAACTGCGCAAAGAGAAAAAGGAGGAAGAGGAGGAAGGAGTGCCAATAAAAAAGTTGGTCTTCCATGCAGAATGCTGAGACAAAAGCTCTAATGACTTTTTGATCGCCGCCCATTGTTGCGGACGGGTCATTTATCATAAGACGCCCTTTTGCTTTTTCCTCCGAAGGGCTCAGCAAAAAAAAAAAAAAAGAAAGAAAGAAATATATATATATATATAATAGCTGAAAGAGATGAAGAAATGTGCGGACAATTTCTCTTTGCTTCAATTTTTACTTTGATACGTTCCTTCTTTTATACATGACTAATTCTTAATAGAACTAAAGAAATATTTTATTTAACAAACATTTATTGTAATTCAAAAGAAACATCATTGCTTTCTTTCTCGAAGGGCTCAAAAAAAAAAGAAAAGAAAAAGAAATGTGCGAAAAGACATAAAACAGCAATTTTTGTTCGCTTGAATGTTTACTTTCATTCATCATCCCTGCCTTTATACATTTTTTTTTTCAATTATTAATTCTTTATTGGCCCTAGTTTGAACCAATATGAATACAAATTATCCTAATATTGCTTCAATGTTTGAGTTTGTTTAATATTAAGTTTATATATATTATTACTTTTTTTTATTTAAAACGCATAAATTTCCAATTTTTCATTATAACAGTTCTTCAAATGATTTCTTTCTGTATTATTTATATAAAAACAAGTTTTGGATCAATTTTTAAAATTACATGATGAAATTTTTAGAGAATATATTCATAATTTATTAATATAAAGTTAGTAATTTTCATTTTTTGTATATGACTTTCTTGACTTTCCAACATTCTTCGTTTCAAAATGCTAAAACTGATAAGGTTAAAGAAATATTTGCTTTTATACTTTTTCAGTTCATATAAATTTCTTTCTATTCTCTTTATCTACACTAGAGGTCTTTTAAAGAAACAAGAATATTTGATTTTCTAACTCAAAATTTATAGTTTTATTAATTTGAAATTAACATTTACATCAATTTTATAGGAATCTTATCTAATTAATTTCGTTTAATAAATATTCACTCAAATCTATATAAATGAATATTTAATTCTTTTTTTTCATACAAATTTCTTTCTATTCACTTAATCTTTACTAGTTCCCATACGATTATTTTAAAACTATTAAGGAAACAAATATTTGATTTTCTAATTCAAAATTTATAGTTTTATTAATTTAAAATTAACAACAATTTGATAAATTTTTGCAATTATTTTATATTCTTTCTTTCGATATTTCAAAAATGAGAAATATTAAATTCTTACAAGCGTTTACAAATTTATACTTTTTTTTCTTATAAATTTCTTCTGTTGTCTTTACTTAGTTCTCATAGGATTATTTTACAAATATTTGCCTTCCCAACGAAATGATTTTTATAATTTCATCAACTTGAAAGAAGGTGCATTAACTTATAGTCAAATCTTTATTAATAAATATTTAATTTCTATGATTTAGTAAATTTTCATCAATTTTATAAATGTTTGAAATTATTTTATATTCTTCATTTCAAAATGATATATTGCCTTTTCAAAACGTTTACAATCTTATACTTTTTTCTTTTCATATACATTTCTTTCAATGTTCTTTATCTACACTACTTCTCACACAATTTCACAACGTTTAGTAAACCAAATATTCGCGTTTCCAATTGAAATTTTATAGTTTAATCAATTAATTCAATACTTTTATGAACGTTTAAAATGATTTTTATATTCTTCTTTACGAAATGCCTTTTCAAACGTTTACAAATTTTTCTTTGCAAATAAAAAAATCATTCTATACTTTTTATGTGCATCATCTCTCATACGATTATTTGAAAACTTTGCTTTTCTAATTCAAAATTTAAAGTTTTGTTAATTTAAAATTAACATTTCTTATTTTTGTTATAGTTAAATCACTTTCAGTAAATATCAATTTTATTGAAACTTTTCAAACGTTTAACAAATTTATAGCTTTTCTTTTCATATTTCTATTTTCTTTATCTGCACTAGTTCTCATTCGATTATTCTAAAACTTTTAATACATCAAATTTCAGCTTAAACTACTTAAAATTTCATCAATTTAAAATTAACTTTACAGTCAAATCTCTATTATTCAAATTTCAATAATTTTATAAATCTTTGAAATGATTTCAGTTTACAAGTGAATACTTTTTCTTTTCTAATAAATTTTTTTTTCTAGTCTCTTTATCTGCACTAGTTCTCATATTTTTTCCACTTATTTGATTTATAGTTTAATTGTCGATGATTTATTTAGTTTCTTTTAATTATTTTGTAATAAATGCAATAATTTGGGATTGATTTAGAAATCAGGATCGTTGGATGTAGAAATAATACAAAGTGTGTAAGCAATGTGTATACTTTAATTGCTACGTAGCAATTATTCTTTTATTAAGTTCAATTTTTAAAATGAGCAACGTAAAATTTTAGTTCTATGATTTTCAATGCGATCGTCAATAAACAACGGATTAAGTTTGTAATTCGGATCTTATCAATTACAACTGGTGCGAAAATAACAAGTGCTTGATACAATCGCGATAACATTGTTTTCTATTAACAGGTGCGATGATTGACGATGCATCTAGATGCAAAGAACTATTGTGAATTAAGCATGTTAGTTAAAACCGCTAAAAACAAAAACACAAAAGCACATAACAGATCTTTTAAACTTAACGAATAATAACATTTAAAGCACTTTCGCGTGTATATACACGTACGTAAACATACATATATATACATTTATAATAAGTACTGAAGCGTTTGATGAGAGGGCGCGACTAATCTTCATCTTCTTCGTCGCTGGGTTCGAGTACAGCCCAACGGAAATCAGGGGACAGTCCGCATGCCTTAGCGCATCTTCGCAACTCCTGCTGCTCCATGTAGAACTTTATCTTTCTCAACAACCTAAATAATTTCCGCGCCTGCTTTACCAGCTCTTGTTTCGTCATTGGTTGTTGATTGGGGTCTACAGGCGGCTGCATATTTTCGAGTCCGAACGATGCTGGTTCTTGATAAATATAGTAGTTTGGCACGTAGCAACTTTATAACTAAATTCGTTTCGGCCGCGTCCACGTCTTTTATACGTTTCGGGTGTTTCGGGATCCAAAAAAAAATGTGCAGCGTTTTTCGTTCTTTTCGTTCGTGTTTCTGAAAGGATGGAATAATAATAATAATGAAAAAAAAAACGTCCTTCGCAGAGAGCGAGAAGCGTGCACGAGGTGGGCAATTCTGGCGGTGACTGCTTAACAAAACTATTATTACTTTGAAGGATGACCACATAATGCAGGGTGGTCGAGGGAGAGATGTGACAACGACGACAAATGGTCGTGACGAGTTTTCAGTCGATATAATTCCATGGAAATTTTACTCTAGCGTTTTAATTCGCCTGCTCGTGACAGGAAGTGCTGACTGACATGGGTGGACCATCCAGATGCACTCTGGAATTACTTATTAAGCTTCAACCATTAAACATACACAACATCTAAAACCTAAAGTAATCGTTTAGTTACATGCAAGATTTCTTTCACTCTCTTAACTTCAAACTTATTAGAACCACATGGATTATATCTAAATCAAGTTATTACATATTACAACTTCATTATATTGATTTAGAAATTTTACTCTAGTTAATTTAGTGGTAATTTTGATTAAAAATGCAAGGCTTTTCTTCATTTCAAATTAAAACCCTACTCAATTTTACTTTTTAAGTAATTTCCAATACATTTTTAACATGATTAAAGTAGTGCAATTAGTTAAAGTCAATGAAATTTCTTTATACCAAATGAAAACCCAAAGAAATCGTTTATGTATTGTAATTGCAAAAAAACGTTAATATTTAAGTCAAATTTTGTAGAAATTAAATTGGTGGAAATAATAATGAAATTAGTGACAATATTCAGACTTTTCGACTGAACTTATTAATGATTTTATTAAGAATATTGCAGTAATTCATAGATTGTTGCAATAATATTATTTTGTTAATATTTAACAAAATCAATCAATAAATTCAAATTTTTGAAGAAATATTCCGAAATTTCTTATCAATTTTGATATGAAATTGACAAAAAAGAAATTCGTTTCATTCGCGACTTTTAAAGAACATTTTCAACGTTTGAAATTTGATTTATGTATTTTATATTGTAAATTTGGAAAAATATCTAATTTATAGACTTAGAGAAATGTTTTGGTAAGAAATTTTCAAATATTTGTAATTAGTTTGGGATTTTTTATGTGTTTTATAATAGAAAATGAATGAAAAATATTAAGTTTATTTTAGAGGAAATTTTTATAAAAGTTTAAAATAATATTTATAAAGATTGATACATAATGAGATTAATTAATTGTACAATTAGTTTAAGTGGTTATACAAAATAAAGTTAGTTTTTTTTTAAGAAGAACTGAAAATTTAGTAAATAAGTAAGGAAAGTTAGATAAAATATACTTTTGTAACAGTTTATAAAGTAAGATTATGAATTTTTAATTGTAATATAAATTAATAATATCATTTACAATAAATTCAATTGAATGTAAATTTTTCAATTTACAACATTTTTCAAATAAATAAAATCGAATATATTTACACGTATAGTGTATGCATTTATCAAGTGAATTATCACCTTTTCAAAATAAAAACATGAATTTCATATTCCTTTTCAATCCAAAAGAAATGCCATGTTTCTCATATTTTTTCCCCTGAAATTTGTAGAATCTTTCAAGATTATATTTCAAAACTGGAATGTTTAGAAACTTATATTAAATATAAAATGAATGAGATTTTAAAACTTGTAAAGTAATTAAATAGAAGATATTAGTTCACTTTTACAAATAATTAGATAGATTTTTTAATTAATTATTGTAATTTTGTACTTTTAGTTATATATGAAATCACATTGAGTTAATTAAAAAGAGAAGTTTTGTTAATTTCAATTTGTATATGAATTATTTATTGGAGTTTCCAAAATAATCGGATTATTGACGTAAATAAAATTAATGACTAATTATTATAAATATTTGCATAAAATTTATGATAAATAATAATTTTATGAAAATAACGAATATTAATTTGTTGCCTCTCTAATTAATATATTAAATATATTTATTGTAACTAGTAACGAATACACTTGTATGATGTATATTGATTAGTGCGTAATGCTGCATCACTTCAAGTGTAATTATTAGTAATCCAATTAACTGCAGTTAGTAAATGTAGTGAAATTAACTTGAAATGTAGATGCACGTTAGTTGTTGCTATTGAATTCATGTAAACTAATGATGATTATCATAGACTAGTTAAACTTGTCGATGATGTGTTGTGTAATAGCTGATACAAATGACATTTATGTCACTTGTCAAATATAGTGTGTATGAAGCTTGGGGTATACTTTTTCTTGTTGCTTATCTTTAATTTAGTGACTTTTATGTCTTGTGTTAGGTATAGTCTGTATACAGGTTAAGATTGTGAACTAACAGTGCCATAGTTGGTATTCCTGATTACTATGTCTCATGTTAGATATAGTCTGGACACAGTTTAAGATTGAGGATTACCAACTAAAAGTTAAAAAACTAGACTTTGTAACAGTTGGTACTTCTCTAACTTTTATGTCTTATGTTAGGTATAGTTTGTATATAAGTTAAGATTGTGAACAGACAGTGTTATAATTGGTATTCCTGATTACTATGTCTCATGTTAAATATAGTTTGGACACAGTTTAAGATTGAGGATC
Source organism: Nicrophorus vespilloides (assembly GCF_001412225.1). Classification (NCBI taxonomy): domain Eukaryota; kingdom Metazoa; phylum Arthropoda; class Insecta; order Coleoptera; family Silphidae; genus Nicrophorus; species Nicrophorus vespilloides. The sequence continues at coordinate 42,811 of NW_017097436.1, read as the reverse complement.
GAGGGTAGTTTTGTGCTATACTACAATAATGACTACCAACTAAAAGATTAAAAAAAAACTAGACTGTGTAACAGTTGGTACTTTTCTAACTTTTATGTGTTGTGTTAGGTATAGTGTGGATACAGCTTAAGATTGTGGATAGCTTTTTTCTTCTTTTTCTTGTTGTTTTACGTTTTTTTTTGTGGTAAAATTGTAATATCGTAAATCAGGGCTGCGAAATGGAGTAGATAAATTTGCGGACGTGAAAATCCGAGAGATCGGAATTAATTTTACGTCCGTTGGTCGTTGGTATCTCTCTGCTGGTGTTGGTGTTGGTGGTAGTTTGTATCTGGATAAAAGCTGCGGCCGCGAAGTGCAGGTGCCATAGATAACGGTTAGAGCAATCAGTTTTGTAAATAGATAATGCATTATCGGAGGCGGCGGCTGTACCTGGTTTAGTTTTGCATTAGCGGAGCAGTGCATAATAGTAGGTAGGGTGGATGGAGTGGGTGGATGCATGCAGTCAGTGATTGACTGAGTCGTGATTTACGGGCGGACTGTAAATTTTCAACGTTACCCGGAGGATATATGCTATGTACACTACATACATACATAGACACACGCACGCACGACGCATCCGACGCCGTGTTTAAACATACATCAGTAGCAATTAAATCGACAGCTCAGGACATCATTAATGAGGACAAATGTGTGTTTGTGTATTGCGAACGCGTTTATTCAGGACCTTCCGCACTTCGACAAACCTACCGACCGACCGACCGACCGACCGACAACACCCATCAACTATATAATACAACATATACCAACAACATCCTCGACCAGTCGCAAATTATTTATACAATTATCCTCACATCCGAACCAAATCACATACAGAATATCTAATTCAAAACGATTTGTATTTTAAACTTTGCTTTAAAATTTGCATCATAATTAGTTATAATAATGTGAGACAGTGTGTACTCTCACATTAGATAATTAACAAATGATATTCGGTTAAAGTTCAGCACACTTAATTTGAACGATAAAATTCTCGAGTTTTAATTAAGAGAAACTAGTCAAAAGAAAAAGATAAACTGCGCAAAGATTGAGGGTGGAAAAATGGGAGGCTGGAAGTAAATCTTGGAGCTTTAAAGAGGTGGGACAGACAGAGTTAGCGATTTTCATTTGGTTAGGAGTTACGAGCTCGAGTTGAAATCTCGCATACTGGATGTCAGGATATGGTGGTGGGTTGTCTAAGTTGAAGAGTGAAGTAAGGGTGGATGAAAGCTGAGAAATCTATGCACGCGCATCCGGAATTTGGTAAAATAGTGGCAGAGAAACGGAACCGGATTTCCCTCATTAAACTTTTAAACTAATCGGAAAAGTGTTATTAATTTTAATGCGTCTCCCTTCATCCATCCTTTCTTCCCTTCATGGCCGCTGCGAGAACTTCTGGCGTTCCCCCAAAAACTTGATAAAATTCGACAAGTACAGATAGACAGGATGCAGATGAAGACAATAATAAGAATGTATAACAACCTGCGTGAAACACCTAAGTTTTTATTGAACACCTGCATTTTAATTGAAAACATGCACGAAACACCTAATTTTTTATTGAACCCCTAAGTTCTAATTGAAAAAGTGCACAAAACATCTACGCATAAATTAAACATCTGCACGAAACACCTGCGTTTTAGGTGAACACCTGCAAATATAAGAAACACCTGCGTTTATATTGAACACCTGCAAATATAAGAAACACCTGCGTTTTTATTGAACACCTGCAAATATAAGAAACACCTGCGTTTTTATTGAACACCTGCTCATAAATTAAACACTTGTACAAAACACCTGCGTTTTAGTTCAACACCTGCGTATAAATTAAACACTTGTACGAAACACCTGCGTTTTCATTGCAGCTGCAAAGATTTAGCAATCACCCATTTACTGAAAATCTTGTTTAACTTTAGAAATCATAAAATACATGAATTGGCGCTCTAAAGTCACATAAGAATTGTTAACAATAGCAATAAGTTGATTTCAATTAAATTTTCGTCTTTTTTATTCACTTAATATCTTGTTTAACTATTTAAAAAACATCAAATATACCAAAATAGATGATAGATGACGTTCTTTATCTACATAAGAATTTAGTAACATGTGTAAACAAAAAATAAGTCTACGTTGAGTTAAAAAAAAAACATCCAATATATGAAATTGATAATAGATGGCGTTCTAAATCAATTGTTAGAATATGTAAGACAAAAACAATACTTTACGGCTGCAGCATACCAATCGAAATATCTTGTTTAACTTGAGAAAACATCAAGTGGATGAAATTCACGCTAGATGGCGTCATAGTATATCAGTCACGTAAAACGTGATGTACGGCAAAGTTTTAGCACGAATATTATTAAATCGCAGATCCTAGTCGAGATTTAATCAAGCCGTTTACAAATGGACCGCGATTATTCAGCTGTCCCAGCAATAAATATGATTTAAATGGAATTATTAGTTTACACGGCTGCACCATCGGAAACACTAAATCAAAACACGAAAAACCCTGCTCTCTCCACCACCACCCCCAAAATATACATATAAAAAAAAGCCAACTGCGGTTCGATACTTTTTAATCGCGCATCCACCAAACATTAACAAACAAAACAAAACAAAGCAAAAAAATTCAATCGCCTTTCACGATTTTCATATTTTCAGTTTAAATTTATATATATATATTTATATATGTGAAATTCGAAATTTCCAATATTTCACGCGCAACGTATAATTAATGACAACGAGGCGAACGAGCGCGCACACATATTTAAAACGCCATCTCGTAAATCACCGCAGACGTGTAATCGAGTTTTTGCGTTTTTCTGTACGTTATCAAATAAATATCAAAATAAATTTAGCACCAAAAAAAAAATGCATTGAGTTGATAAAAAGAGAACTCAATTAATTATACAACAATACCTCACACAGTGCGGATTCAGAAATGAATCCAATTAACCCTTTTAAAGTCTCTGATTGGTGCGGTTTCAATCCGCACTGTGCGAGGTATTGGTGTATTTCGATTTCGTTACGTTGTGGCAATTAATTTAGCTGGCATGTGACGTCGTTTCGCGAGGCGTGAATTCTATACGAATCCGCACAAAACGTGCTCGGCTCTAATTAATTAATGGTCGTCGCGTCGGCAAACTCGCAATTACGTAAGGCAAGATATGTACACGCTCGTCGTCTTGCATATCATTCTTCAATACGTCTATTATTTCGGTCGGTGGAGTCCACGAGTTTCGCCGCGTGAGAGCTCTCCATTACGTCGGTTACATCACGTTTTATGATTGAGACTAAGCTTCTCGTATTACTTCTTCTACGTCTTATACAAATTTTAGTTAATAATATCAGAAGAGAACAAACTCCGGTTTTTTTTCCTATTGGAATTTGATATTTTGATTAAATGAAACGAAAGTGATTTCATGAAATTGTTTCAACTTTGATCGATATCGTAAATTCTTTCTAAAAGAGAGAATATTGAAGATTTTGTTCTCTAACTAATTTTCAATGTAAATTTACATTTTGAAAATTTAAAAAATATTTAAATTTAATAGGAAATTTCACTTTTTTTTAAATTTTATAATCAATTTGTATAATATTTTTTTAAAAACATATTTCATTAACTTTTTATACTAAAACAAAAGTACTAACAAAGATGAGAAACAAAAGCTTATTTTTGACAATTTTCAATTATTTTAAAAAGTAATATGAATTTTACGAAACACCTGCGTTTTAGTTGAACACCTGCGCTTTAGTTGAACACCTGCTAAATAACACCTGCGTTTTTATTGCACACCTGCACATAAAATAAACACTTGTACAAAACACGTGCGTTTTAGTTGCAGCTGCAAAGATATAGCAATCACCCATTTACTGAAAATCTTGTTTAACTTTATAAAACATAAAATACATGAATTGAACGCTAGATGGCGCTCTAAAGTCACATAAGAATTGTTGAAGTTTGTGCAACAGTAACAATAAGTTAATTTATTCACTTAATATATTGTTTAACTATAAGAAAACTTAAAAAACCATCGAATACATGAAATTGATAATAGATGGCGTTCTAAATAAAATGTTAGTATATGACAGACAAATACAATACTTTACGGCTGCAGCATATCAATCGAAGTATCTTGTTTAACTTGAGAAAACATGAAGTAGATTGAATGAAACGAAAGTGATTTCATGAAAATGTATTAACTTTGATCAATATCGTAAATTATTCCAAAAAAAGAGAATATTCAAGATTTATAATTTACAAAGAACAATTATATTTCGAAAATTTAAAAAAAATATTTAAATTTATATAAGAAATTTCACTTTTTTTTTTTGCAATATTTATATCAATATTTTTTTTTAAAAACAAATTTCATAACTTTTTGTACTAAAACAAAAGTATTAACATAAAATGAGAAACAAAGCAGGCTTATTTTTGACTGTTTTCAATTATTTTAAATAGTAATATGAGTTTATTTAAACATATTTTATACTTTTTTCTGTAATCCTTAAAGTTTTATGATAATAATTTTGATTTTTGCAAAAAAAAAAAAGGATTGTTTGAGTGAATTTTCAAAATATTATTTTACCAAAGAATTTAGTTAATTGCAAAGGAATTGATTAAATTATTTCATTCATTTTGTTCAAGTATAAGAAAGTTCAAGTTTTTTATGCGAAAGTAATCCAATTATTTGAGGATTAGTTTTTACAGTTTTGTTTGCTCGCTTTTGTCTCATGTTCGGTGCAATATAATAAATAATATGCAGAACACTTTTACGTTGAAGTCGTTTGCGAAGCTAGTGTGTGTGTGTGTGTGTATTTTCTTCAGCACTCGCACTTGTTATAAATGAATATTTCAGGAATAAAATTTAATATCCGCCACTGAGCGGCCATAATAAATTCAGGCGGTGCGAGAGATAGGTGCTTTGCACGTGCGAAATAAATAATTGCGAGCGCGAATTTTTATGCCGCTGCGAAACGCCAGAGTTAATTATGTTCTCCTGAGAATCAAGAAGGGATGGGGTTGGTTGGTTGGTGGATGAAACAGGGTAGTAGAGGAGTTGGTATGATGTTTCAAAGCCCTCCCGGATAGTTTACAGTTCCTTTCAACGTTACGTTACGTTACGGACGGACCGACCGCCACCCCCCCAAGAGCCACTGCACAATTATAAATGCACACTTTTAATTAACACGTTTATGTGTATACACCGTTATACATAGACGCAGACATGCCGTGTCTTAATTTAATGAGCGCACGCCGTTGGGGCCCCCGCATTAGTCTAGACAAACTCCACTTGAATTTATCAATTTCATTTCGGACCATAAATTCACACATTTTATTTTTTATTTTTTTACCATTTTAACCATCGCATTTACTACATTTCTTCTCTCTTTCTCTCATCAAGTTGCGTTCTTTAATTACGAAAATGTTTATTTTTTAACACATTTCAGCGTATTTCTTCAAAATTAAATAATTGACGAAAAAGTAACTATAATTATGATGAAATACAATTAAATTTATATAAAATTAATAAATTTGTTTAACGATTTGCAAATTGTAAACTAATTGATAATTAATCTACAAGAGATTATTCATTACTTTCTTAACAGTAAAAAGTACTATTTTTTTTTCAAAATTAAATAATTGACGAAAAAGTAACTATAATTATGATGAAATACAATTAAATACACATAAAATTAATAGTTTTTTTTTTAACAATTTGCAAATGATAACTAATCTCGTGTAAATCATTACTTTGTTAACAGTTAAAAGTATTACATTTTTTTCAAAATTTAATAATTCACAAAAAATTAACAATAATTATGATGAAATTGAATTATTACTTTCTTAATAGTAAAAAGTATTGTACTAATTACTAAATATTATAATTAATATTTATACAGTTTTATCTTTTATCAAATTTAACGCATTTACAGATAAAATAAGTTTTCCATTTTTCTTAGTTTAAAAAATATAAACTTTAACATTAAAAAATAATGATTTTTTTTTAAATAAATTATTCAAAATTGTATAAATTATCTCAATTAAAGCAAAATCTTTATTAATGTTAAAATATTGAAATGCAACATTTCATCAATGAAATACTAAGCAATTTTTCAATAGTGTAAAATTCTCTAAAAAGAGAGAGAATAGTTTAATAAATTTTTTGTCATTTCTAAAGCATTTTCAAAGAAATATAACATTTATTTAAAGTGTAATAACTATTAACTATACAATTTTTCACATAATTAGAAACAAGACAAAATTTTACTTGATTTCCGATGTAATTAATAACATTGCTTCTCTTTTTCTAAGTAGTGTTTTTAGCCTATTTCTCAAAAAGTATAAAAAGTAGCAAAATCATCAAATATACGTCTTAAACTTAAATATATAGGCTTTCAAATGATTCCAATTCTATAATTGTGATAGTGGTAGATTTTGTATAATTCGCTGTCAAAGTTGATTCAATTTTGATGATTGAAGCTAAAACTCGTTTTGCACAATGGTTTTTAGGAATTGGATTTTTTTCTTCTCTATATTAGAAAGGTCTAACGTGTTTCTCTTTTCTCTATAATGAAATCGCAAAGTCCGGAATCTGATAATACAATTTTTTTCCTCTCTCTCTTCATCTTCTTGCACCCACGTCATTCATTCGTCGTCGTCCGCCTAAATGGAAGTAGGTGGCAGTGAATAATATTGAAGAGTCCTCAATAAAAGCGAATTTCCTGCAATTTCCTCCATTCAATATATCGTCTCTTCTACGGGTTTCCTCCTCCTCCTTCACATTTCTTTCGCTCCTTACATTCGTTTTTTTTTCTATCTTTTCGCCCACGAGAAGAAGTTTCTTTTGGCATACATTTCTTTCGTTTTTGCCGTTGCCGCGCCTCCAGCGCAGGAACGGATACGGAACGTGAAGGAAGGAGAGAAGATCGCGCACCGGCTGTTCCAAATACAAGGGCGAAGAGGGAATTTATATATAGTTTGGGGGAAGTTGGGATCGCTTCCAGGCAGAGCATTTCGATGGTGGCCACTTGAAAACTTTATTATGTTTGATGCACGGCATAGGAAATACGGCGGTGTAACTTCATCCGAGTGCCATCCTTTCTCTTCTCGTCGTCATCGTCGTCTCATTCGGATGAGAAGACAGACCGGTGGTTGTAGCACCAGTTCCACCTCGTCGATATTGTTTTTAAATTCAGTTTAAACTTACCATTTTGCTTATAAGCGACCCCAAGTTTCGCCTCTCCCGAAACACTTTACAATTCCCAGTTATTTATGCCTTCCGCATTGAAGCACTCACGTAACAAACAAACACAAACTATAGTAGCTTTAAAAAAAAATATTATTATAATTTCATCTTCAAGGAAAGTGACGATCTCAACAGTTACAGTTGTTAATGGGTTTAATATTGTGCAGGTGATGTTATCAAGAGGAAGTTGATGTGTGTTTGTATTGAAATTTGTATTGGTTTAATCGCCGCAGGGCATCATCAATGACGTGAATGGATTTGGCGGAGGCGCCGGGTCGAGCGGTGGATTTTCCGCTTTCGCCCTTTTCACACACGTACACATGCCCTCCCTCTCGCTTCACCCTTCGCCCATTCCTTTTCCCCCGGTGGCAGGCCGTAATCCATTTTAAACGCTTCGCGCGTTTACAGTTCATATAAAATAGAAATAATTCGCGAATTATGCTCGTACGTAATCCAACGTTAAAACCAATGATCACGATGTATCAGGATCACGAAATTTATTACATGTTGAAGTGATTAATAAGATATGTTTGAGCTATATTATACTTAAAATTATCGTTTTATCGTCGACAAAAATAGACTCTTTATTTTTCAGTTTATTTAACAAAAATAACGAGAAAATAGTGTCGTTACATTTCAGTCTATTCCTCAAAAAGTATGAAGAGTAGCAATACCATAAAATATACGTTTTAAAGTTAAATATATAGGCTTTCAAATGATTCTAATTCACTAATTGTGATACTGGGAGATTATGTGTAATTCTCTGTCAAAGTTTATATTAGTGTCAAGAAAGTAGTGTCTTTACGTTTTATCTTATTTCTCAAAAAGTATTAAGAGTAGCAATACCATCAAATATACGTTTTAAAGTTAAATATATAGGCTTTCAAATGATTGTAATTCTCTAATTTTGATACTGGGAGATTTTATGTAATTCTCTCTCAAAGTTTTTATTAGTATCGAGAAAGTAGTGTCTTTACGTTTTAGCTTATTTCTCAAAAAGTATGAAGAGTAGCAAAACCATCAAATATACGTTTTTATGTAAAATATATAGGCTTTCAAATGATTGTAATTCTGTAATTGTGATACTGGAAGATTTTGTGTAATTCTTTGTCAAAGTTTTTATTAGTATCGAGAAAGTAGTGTCTTTACGTTTTAGCTTATTTCTCAAAAAGTATGAAGAGTAGCAATATCATCAAATATACGTTTTAAAGTTAAATATATAAGCTTTCATATGATTCTAATTCTTTAATTATGGTACTGTGAGATTTTATGTAATTTTCTGTCAAAGTTTTTATTAGTATCGATAAAGTAGTGTCTTTACGTTTAAGCTTATTTCTCAAAAAGTATGAAGAGTATCAAATTAATTCAATATGTTAATAAAAGATAAATGTATAGGCTTTAAAATAGCTCTAAAATTATGATTGTTTTTTTTTTGTAATATCAAATTATTTTCATCAAAAAACTAGTACTTTTTCATTTTAGTCTCTTTCTCAATAAATCTGATGTAATAACGTAATTTAATTAACTGTTATGTTTCATTCTACGTTTTTATTAATTTATAAATAAAACAATTCAAAATTATTATGATGATTATATTTGAAACTCAATTTGGTTTTAACAAAAGAATTGTGGACGTTTTTTTTCAATGAAATTATTATTAGTTTTAGTATTGTTGTGGGTTGTTTCAGTTTAAAACGAAATAGTGGTAATGTTGAAGATTCCAGTTGAATCGTGCAGTTCTCTGTACACATTTTTACTGCACTTTAGGCTATTAATATATAGACTATAAAGTTTATTATTCATATGGGTCGTTAGCGAAGGCTGCGAGAATTCCCCTCGTGTTTGGCGGAAGACCGTGACTCTCTCTCTCTCTCTATATCCACAAGAATCCTCTTCCATCGACGGAGGCTGTGATGGTGTACATATATATATATGCATGATGTGTGTGTGTCTGTGTGGTTCTCTCTGCGCAGCTTTTTATCGACCTTTTAATGGCCCTCTTAAACATTACAAATTGGCCTTTGGCTGCACTTAATGTTCCATATATGATCATTAAGTTTTGCTCTCTTTTCCGCCCGCAACTTTTGCCTAATTTTGCTCGACGTACTCACCAAAAAAAAAAAAAAGAAGAAGAAAACGAGGGAAAAGAAATAGGTCGGCCTGGAATAAATTCAAACTGCAGAATGAAAAAAGAATTGGATAACGAAGTGGAACAGAACAGAAAATCGAGTTTTTTTTTCTGTTATTACATAGAATAAATGTATTATAATCAGATTTAGACAAAGTTGGTTTGAATTGGTTTCGATGTTGCTGCGAATTGGTGGACTGTAGTTATGTCACATAAACAATCTTGATTGAATTTATGCCCGATCGTCGGTTATAAATCGAGCAATTCCAATTGCCCTGCCCTCGATTATTATTATTATCATTGTGAAAAGCGAAAACGTTACAATTAATTAACGCGTCCGAGCGTTTTCCTCTGAATTATGCACGATGTAAACGCATTTTGTTACGACTAAATTGCGTTACGCAATGTCCGCGCGTTGGCCAATCCAATTTCCGAAGAGTATGTTCTTGCAATCATTTAATTAATGACCATAAATACACAGATTTTATTACAAAATTTATAATCAAAATTTCAATTCTATAAATTAATTATAATTCTATCTATCAATTAATTAAATACAGTATGAGCATTTTTAAGGTATTGCAGAAGTCTCAATTAGATTTTGTTATTAATTTTCAACAATTTTTCGTAATAGCAAATTTTCAGATATTTCAGTTGTGAAATGCATAATTTGTTAATAATTATGTCATAAATAATAGATTACTATTAAAAGGTTTGACATAATGTGTGTAAACTTTGACATAAATTTCAAAACAGAAATGTCATTGATGTGTCGAGAAATGTCAAACAGTAATGTCATTGATGTGTCATGAAATAGATGAAAACTTTAAAAAATCTATTTAATATCAATATGTCCTTCAAATAATTCTACTTAAGTAACAAAAATAGAATTTCAATGGTCTATTAAAAAAATATATATGTCTTTGAAACAAATGTCAAAAGAGAAATGTCATTTATGTGTCAAAAAATAGGTAATAAAAACAATGTATGTCAACATGTAATTGATTTCATACAAAATTAATCTACTTTAAATTTAAACTTCGTAATAGAATTGTCATTGATCTGTCATAAATATCTCCAAATTATTTGCAAACCATTCGAATTCCATTTCAATGTTAAGTTCGAAACAAGTGTCAAAACAGTAAACATCATTTACGTTTCAAAAAATGTATACCAAAATGTGATTGATTTTATACATAATTAATCTACTTTAAATCGAAATAGAATTCCCTTTAAAAAACAGAAATGTCATTAATCAGTCAAAAATAAATCTAAATGTAATTGACTCGAATGAATACACTAAGTAACTTAGTAAGTGTTACAAAACAAACATAGAATTTGAATTAGTATATATAGAAAATTAACTACGAAACAAATGAGAAACATAAATGTCATTTTTGTGTCAAGAAATAGTTTTTTGTACTGAAAATTAAATACTTGAATCTTGACACACAAATGTCAAACAGAAATGTCATTAATCTGTCAAAAATAAATCTAAATGAAATTCACTCGAATGAATACACTAAACTACTTAGTAAGTGTTACAAAACAAAAATAGAATTTGAATTAATATATAAAGAAAATGTTAACAATGAAACAAATGAGAAACGTAAATAATTGCCAATATTCTAGTAAATAATTGACAATATTAAACTTTCGCTTTAAATGCAAAATAAAGTAAAAGTATATTAGAGTAAAGCGGTCGTAACAAACCAAGTAACCTGTTGTTATTTTTTGTATGCTCGTTTCTCTGTTGCCCGTTAAAGTCGTCCACGGATTTATTGGATTTCGTCTGCATCACTTGAAAAGAAAGAGAGAGAGTGAGAGACGAGTCTGATTTGTTTCGCAGTCTACTTTTTTCGGTCGTGCTCCTTAGGGAAAAAAAAACGGCGAGAGGACAACTGATTACTGCAGTCTCATCTGCGACCGGAATAAATAAAAACTCATTTGATTCGGTGCACAGTTTTTCCAGGATGCAAGAGGAGCGGTAGAAAAAGAAGATCATGCGTATAACATTGAATGGAAGATGCAGAGAGAACGAGAAAGAAGGAGAAATTACGTGCATACAATGCCAATTTTTTTGTACACTGCAGACGTTTTCTACTGCTCCCGCCGGAAACACAATAATTCAAACCATGTCTAAGCAAATAACGGATTTGAAATGTTTACATAACTTTAAAAACGTTAAAAGCGTTTTTTACATCAAATTATCCAAAGAAAGATATTTTTTTTTGATACATATTTAGTTTCAATTTAATCATATAATAAGTATTACATTCGGTACATTCAGTATATACAATTTTAGCAATTGATTATGATTATGTAATTTATTTCAAAATTGAAGTAAAATTCATTTATTTTTTTACATAAACTAACTTAATGCATGTTGATGGATGTGATTGTCTTCCAAGACCATTATACCACTAATGTTTACTATAGTTTTATTAGAGTTGTTTCTGAATTAACTTAACGTTTATTTAGTGAGATACATGTTGCATGTCTTTTATTTGTGTTTGGTGTGTGTTATCGAGGGTGAGAGAGGAATGATATGATTTGGAACGTATATGTATGTCAATGGAATATGCTTTGTCGACCGTAAATAATCGCGTTACGCCCTTAACTTTAAGCGCACATTTTTCTTCGGAGTACACTTTGTTCCTTCGTATCAGCTCGTTTCTTGTGCGCCTCGCCTCGTCTCGTCTTCCTTTTCCCCATACAAAACGAACGAATGTTTATATCTTTTTTTCTCTTTCTCTATATATAACACTGTATATGTTGTACATGTATATGTATACGAATGGGATGAGACAGAATCAGAGTTTGCAACAACCCCCGCAGGGTTTCGGTCCGTGTTTGAGGCAGTTTTGGGCCGCACTTAATTTCACGGCCCGTCGAATTGCTGAGCTACGATTCGACCAGAAGCTCTCCACTTTATGACAAATCATACGAATTACTTTACACACAGAAACTCGCATAGAAATAAATATATATATATGGAAAGAAAGAAAGAATGAATGAATGAATGAAAAAAATAAGCAGAAGGAACGAAAGTCGTGTTCTTAAGGGAGAGAATTTTACGCTTTCATTCGCCTCATAAAACACTGATAAATGGCGCAATCTCCAAATATAGACTATAACAAACAGTTTATTATACCGAATTGAATGTTTGCACGAACAAAAAAAAAAGAAATAAGGCGAGACTGAAGAGGAAAGAGGATGAAAAAGAGAAACGAAACTTTTCGAGCGAAAAAAAGAAGACGGATATTATGGCTCTCCACTTCTTTATATATCAATTATTGGTAATATAATTGAGTGATACAATCTACTTCTTAGGAAATCCCCAATTCATTTCTCTCTCTCTCACACACACACTTTCTTTCCATCTACCAGCAGAGAAAAAAAACGAAAATAAAATCATCACTTTTCATTCACGTTAGCAATAATTGCTCTAATCGTTTGCATAATAAGGTATTATCTGCTAATAACGTAACGCGATACATTCCAATTAATTTATAATGTGATTGCGTCTTCGGTGGATGCGCATCATTACTTTAATTACAGTTGCCTAGGTAACAATTACGTGTAGTTTACAGTGACAGCAATTATAGTTTCAAATATTAAAATTACGCCATCTCTTCAACATTCGAAATATTAACAATAAATATGATTTCTTTGCGAATTCTAAGGGATTTTTTATAAAATTTCTTGATTTCAATTTTCGATTATTAAAAATTACTAATTTAGTGTTTAATAATCGGATAATTTTATTGAAAGTTGCTACGGTTTAATACATTTCTGGTACGTAATGTTTTCGGTTTTTCTATTGTTTTCTTAATTGAGGTAAGGTATGCATAAAATGTAATCGGAAATTGAACGTTTTCCAATTTGAAGCGGAAGCGGCGTTTTGTGTAAAGTGCTCGACGCAGAACTAATTGTAGTTGGGTTTTGAAGAGTGAAAGAGTGAGTGAGAAAAGGGTTTGGTAAAATGAAATAATGGAAATTCCGGTCGCACCTACAGGACGAGAAAGGGAAGAATTGGAGGGATGCCGGCGTCCGGAATTAATACGACTTATATTACGCCTAATCTGCCAGATTACTCCACTCGCGATTTATTGTGCTCAGTTCAAATGATGCCGACGAGATGCAAGCAGCCCCGAGGCTTCGGTTTCATTACGCAATCGCGAGTATTCCTCTCTTTCTCTCTCTTCAACAAAGTCATAACCAGCCAAATGGGATTGCTCTTCAGAATTAATCTTCACTGTTCAACAAAAAAAGAAAAAAAACGTATCAATAACAATAGCAAAAATCAATTTTCAAAGAATTTCAGGTATAAAGGAATTATTGAAATATTATACAAATTCATAAAAATTTCCCTAGAAATCTTAAAGAAATTTCATAGAAATCTTAGAGAAATTTTAAAAAAATGACTAAGAATGGCATAGAATCACTTATGGATAGAAATTCCATAGAAACATAGAGAAATTTCAGAGAAATCCCAAAAAATGTCATAGAATCACTTATGGATAGAAATCCCACTGAAATATTATAGAAATTTCAGAGAAATCCAAAAAAATGTCATAGAATCACTTATGGATAGAAATTCCATAGAAATATAGAGAAATTTCATGGAAATCCCTAACAATGTCATAGAATCACTTATGGATAGAAATCCCACTGAAATATTATAGAAATTTCAGAGAAATCCCAAAAAATGTCATAGAATCACTTATGGATAGAAATCCCATTGAAATATTATGGATAGAAATCCCATTGAAATATTATAGAAAATCATAGAAATTTCCTAGAAATCTTAGAGAAATTTCATAGAATCACTTATAAATTACCTAGAAATTTCCTCAAAAAAACTTAAATTTTTACGAATTGTAAATTTGCTTACTTTGGTAAATTCTTTAATTTATCCATAAACATTTTAATAGGTGTAAATAAATTAAGATGGTTTAGAATTTTAATTTTCAAAATTAAAAAACTAAAAGTTTTTGTAAAAAAAATTGTTGATTTGTTTTTTAAAAAAACCCTGAAAATAGTGAAAAGAAAAAAACGAATGACAGAATTGACTGATCTATGTATATTATTGGTATTTCTTGTTAGTGACATTCATTTTATTATGTTGATAACAGTTAAATTAAGAAATGGAAACACATCGATTCAATATGATTGATGTGAGTAGTCCAAGTATCGTGATGAATTCGGGATTACGCAAACTATGTGTGTGTGTGTGTGTGTTGTAGGAAGGAAGTAGGATGTAGAAATGTAACCTGCATAGACTGTGTTTTTGGTATGGCGATCACGAAGCGCCGGGAAAAGAGGTGCAAGGAATATAATGCTAATGTTCGTGCAGGACGAGGACGGCATTAAAGGTGAGAGGAAGTTTTAAAGCGAAAGCCACGTGAATATTAGTATGTATGGTGGATGGGGGATGGATGGAGGGTGCGAAACGCTGAGATTGCCGAAAACACGAAATGCCCTTCGCGTGTGTGTGAAAAAAAAAGAAGGAAAATGTTATTAACGTCCTGAGGAAATAAAAAAAAATGTGTATACGTAATGCGTACGCGAATTTTTCATGATGATTTATTTGCGAAAAGCAAAACCATGCTTCTTTTTTTCTTTCTTATTTTTTCATAACGGTGAGAATTTTCGCCGTCGAACTTTCGTCGTATTAATACGCGATCCTTTGTTGTAGTTTGTGAGACTCTAGTTTCGAACCACCAGAAAGGGATATAATTAATGTTCATCGATTCTCCATTTAGAGCAGAATCATTACTTGCCACGTAAAATAATCAAAAGAAATTTTGCTAATGAAATACACCAAGATTTACATTAAGTTTCAGTTAAAATAAATCGAGAACGTAATAATAAATATAGATA
Organism: Nicrophorus vespilloides; assembly: GCF_001412225.1. Lineage (NCBI taxonomy): Eukaryota > Metazoa > Arthropoda > Insecta > Coleoptera > Silphidae > Nicrophorus > Nicrophorus vespilloides. Next base: position 27,514 of record NW_017097436.1, on the reverse strand, counting down.
GAATTAATTAGGAATTACTATAAATTTCCTTAAGTTTTTTGTTTCAGAAAATTTAGTACTTTTATGTGTTTATTTTTTGTATAAACAACAATTATTTAGCTTTCTTTTATAAATTTACCTTTGGCAGTTATATTTTATTGACATTTGAGTCCAATTTTGATTGAAATCCCATGAAAATCGCTCAGAAATCACATTGTAGTTTCTTAGAAAACTTATAGATTTATTTCCATATAGTTCCATTCAATGCAAAACTTTACATATATTTTACAGCAATTTTTATATAAAAAAATATTTGTATTTTGTGTGGAAATGATTGAATTGAGAAATTGTAAATAGAAATATCATAAAATTCTCATAGAAATCTTTGAAAAATCCCTTAGGAATCTTATAGAATGTTTTTACTTTTACTCATTCAACTTAGAGGATAATTTCTGTAAAATGTTTATATAAGAAACGTTTTAAGGTTGACAGATACGATTTAAGGTTGATATTGCCAACAATAATTGACATTCTATTTTTGACATTTGACAGATTCGTTTCAAAGCTAGTAGTGCCCATATGAGTTAGTTAATTAAATGTTTGGTTACATGATTTAGCCAATTTCGTATTATTTTCTTTTTCATTATTATTATATAATTTATTAAAACAGAATTATTATGTTTATTTGAACATAACACTCTTTTCAATTTAGCGTCTTTCATAAACCAAATAATTAAAGAACAGTAATCGATATTCTATTCTTGTCTGCATGTTTGTCAAATGTCAAACAACAATAATTGACATTCTGTTTTTGACATTTGACAGATACGTTTTAAGATTGTCAGCTAAATGATTGATTACATGACTTATTTTTTAAAATAAAATAATTATATTTTTATAGATAAATGAAACAACAATAATTGGCATTCGATTTTTGACATAAGACGTAAACAATTGTGTTCGTATAAACATTACCAAGACTAATCATGTAACAAGACAATGAAAATAACATATTTTTCATATGTCAAAAACCAATTTGACGTAACCAATTACGAATAAATTATGAAAAGTCATCGTTCTATTTTTATCATTTGACGTAACAAATTTGATGTTTTATGTTTGACATTTGACGTAACCAATTTTTAAAAATTCCTTAGAAATCTTATAGAATGTTTTTACTTTTACTCATTCATCTTAGAGGATAATTTCCATAAAATGTTTATATAAGAAATGTACTTTTATTTGTTACGAAATTTCTATTTTTTTTAATACTTATATTTTTAGTAATTTTACAGAAACTTTACAAGAATTATTTGTCGAAAAATTCCAGAAATTTGGCAGATTTTTGCTACAAGTTTTCCTTCGTAAATTTTCATATCTATATTTGCGGTAACTTTACAATAAATTTTATAAAGAAAAAAATATAGAAATTTTGTTCATATGAATGTTGAATGTTAGAGAATACGTTTAAAACAAACATGTTTATGTGTTTCGCAATGAGAAAATTTGAAAACTCAGATGGCTTTGTAGGTCGTCAGGGAAACGTTTCTCTATTTATTCGGAAATAATATTAAGATGCGTTTCCATGCGCACGGTTGGAGGACGAAGGACGCCAATTGAATCTTCTCCATGATATAATAATATTTTCGCCGTCTCCTTTCACTCACTTCCTTTGCATTTTTACCGTGCGGATTGCAAAGGAAAGACACAGGAAAAGATCACACGACAAGCATTGCCCTTTCACCCATTCCCATCTCTGTTATTATTATTATTATTTCTCGATTTCATCTCTCCTCTCACGTGATTTATGATTTAAAAATTTACTCGACGCTCTCTGATCCATCCCACTTTCTGAGTAAGTGATCCGCTCAGGCGACTGACAAATACTTTTTCCACTCGGCTCTCATACATCCAGATATGAATGCGTTTGCATGCAAAGAGATCCTTCGCGTTCACATAAACAGCACTAATGCTCATCCCCTGACAGCGACATCTACAAATCACCCCCGCAAGGATACTTTCCTTGGCTCCATCAACCACGCAACCCTCAAAAATTATCATCCCTGATTTATATACACACACATTCAATTATTACCATCAATTTTCATGTACGTACATTCCCACGACAACTTGATGAGAAACACACTTTAAATCCGGCATCTGCATATGAAAAGACAATTCCGACGAGATTGATCGTTGCGATCCTCAAGTGCTTTCGCAAAAAAACGCTCACATCAAACGCACATTTGATACATTCATATTTATTTCCACAACTTTATATCATACATCAAAAGGACACAAAACGTTCCAAAGAATAACAAACGTATTTCAATGTAAATGTAAAAATAACGAATTTCAGTCGTAATAAAAATCACTACAATTTGCAATAATCACACAGAAATAATATTGACTTTTTTCTTGTCCCAATTAATTTTATTAACATAAAATTCAATTTTCACATAAATAATTATAGTTGCAAATACAATATTTGTGTGTTAAACATGTACAAATTGAACAGTATTAACGATAATTTAGTATCGCTAATTATAATTATACAAATCGTTTCGTTGATAGACACATCACAATTTATAATGATGTTTTTTTTTAAATTAATCGGATTTGGCTGAACGAATGGCAGCAATTAATTAATTTAAATTTATGTCGCAATTGTATTATATATATATTGGTGGATGCAAACGCACTACATTTTATATAATTATTTTATCAGATTAATTAACATTTACTTAAATTGTTCTATTTAAATGAAAAAAATTGTGATGGAAAATGTATTTCATTTCTTGTGAAATATTAATTGTTAATTCACATGAAATGTACTGAAATAACTGAAAAAATATTTTTGTTAATGCAAGTTGAAAAGTAGTTTAAATGTAGTTTATTGTTGCAAGGTTTTTAAGTTTTTGTTTTCTTTTTAATATAACATAAAATATCGTTGAGAAACAATAAGTAATCACTGTTCATTGTAGTTTCATGATTGTGGAATCTAATGAACATCAAATATTGAGTATAGATTTGATTGGATAATAAGCTTTCACAGAAACACAGTTACGCTGCACAAACTTGGACTGCTTGGTCACGGAATGCTTTGCGCAAAAGGGGATTCGCAATTAAGCGGAGGTCTCTCTCCAGTTAATAAGCGCATCTGTACCGGAATAAAGTTAAATGGAATCGAACCACGGGGAATCGAACGAATTCTGCACTGAATGTATGTTTGTAAATTGTTTCGAGAACAAGTCTTCGCTGTTTTTGACGAAATAGAAATTTGTTTTGTGTAAAATCGATTGTTTTAATCCCGCGCCCGTCCGCGCCTACTCCGCTAATTAATTAATGAAGCATCGATTGGAAACGCGATTCGAACAGTCAATTAATAAATTGTAATTAAACGCAAATTCCCATTCGCAGCTGAGCGACGTCGCTCCAGCATCGATCCGCAGATCAGGTTCGCTCTCATGTTGTTAAACGGTTTTACATAAATTTTCATGAAATTTGACATTTGTCTTCAATTTCCTGATGTTTTGTTAACGTTTATTTTTAGCATTAACTTTTCAATTTTATTTATTACCATAATTAATCTCATTTTATTTATGCGAGTTTTCAATTTACCATCATTATGATTTTAGTTTTGACGTAACGATGTGATCAATTGAATTGTATTTTTGACATTTGACAGATAGGTTGATATTGCCAACAATAATTTGACATTTGACAGATTCGTTTCAAAGCTAGTAGTGCCCATATGAGTTAATTAGTTAAATGTTTGGTTGCATGAATTAGTAAATTTCGTATTATTTTTGTTTTCATTATTATTACATAATTAACCAAATTTTTTAAAACAGAATTATTATGTTTTTATAGAACATAAAACTCTTTTTAATTTAGCGTCTTTCATAAACCAAATGATTAAAGAACAGTAATTGATATTCTATGTCAAACAATAATAATTGACATTCTGTTTTTGACATTTGACAGATACGTTTTAAGGTTGATATTGCCAACAATAATTGACATTCTATTTTTGACATTTGACAGATTCGTTTCAAAGCTAGTAATGCCCATATGAGTTAGTTAATTAAATGTTTGGTTACATGATTTAGCCAATTTCGTATTATTTTCTTTTTCATTATTATTATATAATTTATTAAAACAGAATTATTATGTTTATTTGAACATAACACTCTTTTCAATTTAGCGTCTTTCATAAACCAAATAATTAAAGAACAGTAATTGATATTCTATTCTATTGTCTGCATGTTTGTCAAATGTCAAACAACAATAATTGACATTCTGTTTTTGACATTTGACAGATACATTTTAAGATTTTCAGCTAAATGATTGATTACATGAATTAGCATATAATATATTATGTTTTCTATATTACTACATAACCATTTTTTTTTAAACAAAATAATTATATTTTTATAGAAAAATGAAACAACAATAATTGACATTCGATTTTTGACATAAGACGTAAACAATTGGTTCATATGAACATTACCAAGACTAATCATGTAACAAGACAATGAAAATAACATATTTTTCATATGTCAAAAATCAATTTGACGTAACCAATTACGAATAAATTATGAAAAGTCATCGTTCTGCTTTTGTCATTTGACGTAACAAATTTGATGTTTTATGTTTGACATTTGACGTAACCAATTTGATGTTTTATGTTTGACATTTGACGTATCCAATTTGACGTTCTATTTGTGACATTTGACGTAACCCCAAGGCAGACCACAAACATTAATATTCGTGTAACGAAGAATTGAAAAGGACACAACTAAATAATAGAGTGACGACGAGGATAAAAAGAATGTGGGTAAATAATTAAATGAATGAATGAGTGAGTGTACATTTACACAGCGGATTTTAATGGAATGTTATTCAGAATTGCATTATATTCCTGGTCGAGGAGGAATTACCATCGCTTTGTTTTGTTTTGTTAATGCGAATTGAACATTTCATTTGCACACCAGATGGGGTAGATTCCCCCATTTTTATGTTTGTCATCTATCTATCCTCTCTCCTCTCTCACTTTTATTCATTCTCCCTGTATATTTCCCCACTTCGTTCATTCGTTCATTCATTCATTATTATACATGTCCTCCCACGAACGTATTGCGTGTGCATGCGGGGAACGTAAAATGAGTTATGTAAATCTGACCAGCGTCGGCTAATAACCACATAATAATCAAATCAAATTTCACGGCGCACGTGACGAAATTTCGGGAAACGCCTGAACCCAACCAACCACAACCGTCCACATACACACGTCCACGAGTTTTTGGACAATCGCCACGTAATTACAATAAAATTAAAAAGATATACATATAGATAAATACTGTTTGAAATCTGTTGAAACTGAAGACGAAGAGTGAGGAAGATTAATAAAACATGGGATCGAAGTGCATGCAAAGTTAATGGAGTCTTGGATTTGTGCGATGGAAGATGAGTATTTCGGGTATTTACTTTTTAATAATTAAATTAAACTCGGAAGTCCCGCGTCGCGGAAGCAAAATCAGAAAATGTTAGTTCCGGCGAGGAGGAGAGAAATAAAATAAAATTTGTTCGGAAGGTGGATATAAATCCGGAAGAAGTAATTAAGACCGGAAAAAAGAGAGAGCGTGGATTAACGGAAACGAAGTGGATGAAAAATTGCGTCCAACAGTTGATTAATAAACGTTTACGCGGTAAAACATTTCTTTTATTTTGAGGGAAAATCAGTTGAAACAAAAATGTTATCTTTGTATATATATATAATTTTAATTAATTATCGTGAGATTTTATGCGAGCACTCGTAAAAATGTTCAATTTCGTTGTTCGGTCAAACGGTGGAGAACGGTCTGAACTCATCCCCGAGATTGTTTCGTCTAATGGTTGTTGTTTTTTTCTTTGCTACTCTTGCTCTTCGTTCCACTTCCTTTCCAGCTTTTTACACTTGCAGACTTCCCCGTTTGGAATTACTACATAAATATAAACTGTGCGCTGTTAGTTCGAGCAAGCTTAGATTACTTTCACTGAAGACATGTATCTGATGTACGTCTACAAACGAAACATTTAAATCTCTTCCTCTTTGCAAGATATTCAAATCAAATTCAACTAAAATTTACTTATAGTTATTGAAATATTGTAAATTAAAAATAATATGAAAAAATCTATGATAGAAATGTGTTATTTTTAATTGAATTTAAGGGATACAAATTTCATCCTCAAATTATTCTGAGAATGAGTCTGAAGTCTCAGTATGTGCAAAATTAAGTAGTATTAATTAAGATTCACAAGATTCACATAACAGTTGGCATTCCTGAGATTCAAGTCTCTTATTTCGCAATGTATGTATGCATGTATGTTTTATTTTTGACATTTAACGTAACGAATTTAATTTTTTATTTTTGACATTTGACGTAAGAAATTTGATGTTTTATGTTTGATATTTGACGTAACCAATTTGACGTTCTATTTTTGACATTTGATGTAACCAATTTCACGTTCTATTATTGACATTTGACGTAACAAATTTCATGTTTTATGTTTGACATTTGACTTAACAAATTTGATGTTTTATTTTTATCATTTGACGTAACCAATTTCATGTTTAAATTAAAAATAATATGAAAAAATCTATGATAGAAATGTGTTGTTTTTAATTGAATTTAAGAGATACAAATTTCATTCTCAATTTATTCTGAGAATGAGTCTGAAGTCTCTATGTGTAAAATTAAGTAGCCTTAATTAATATTGAGTATATTAGAATACTATTATAACAGTTGGCATTCCTGAGATTCAAGTCTCTTATTTCGCAACGTATGTATGCAGCATTATATAAAGTGAATTTTCGCACGAAGAAAAGAAAAAAATGAAATCGTTAAATATGGAATTTGAATAAATTTCAGAGTAGCTCTCGCAGTAATATAAGAAGAATGAAGAGAATGCGTTCGCAAATTGATAATTTCCATACAATTTACGTGTGTTTTCGTGCCCTTTGACGTACGCTACCCAGCTGAATAAACGCAACCTTTTTCATCCCCCCACGCGAATACGATTACGTCGGCGGATTCTTCGCAGTCTGGCTCCGATTCCTGCTCGAATAAATCGAGTATCCTAACCCCCCCCCCTCAATATTAGCGTACCTCAATCTAAAACTTCCAATATCAATAACTTATACATTATGCAGTCGAATCTGCAGGTAGTACATATATTGGAGCAGATCCAATACCATTACTCAATCCAACAAAAAAAAAACAAATTTTTAGATAAATCTGAGCACAGAGGAAATTGGTTATTTGTCAGTCGCAATGTGTGTGTTTCGTTATTGAAACAACGAGATTATTGCAGAGAAATTTCGCGAATATAAGCCGGATCTCTTAGTTTATTGGCTTATTATCGGGGAAGGTAATAGTAGTAGTAGTAGTAATCGGAGATCCATCTGCGTTTTAATCGGATTGAACGGCATCAATTACGTTTATAATTGGCTGCAGAAGCGCGAGGGCTCGAGATTAAGTTGATTTAATGCTTGAAAGAAGACCGGGTTCCATTATGTCGCCTCCCTACTTTCTTTCTTTCTTTCTTCCGATTCGCCGTATTTTCCTTCTTTTTTTCTTTCTTCTCTCGATCATCCTCATCCTTTTGTCCGCATATCCAAAAACAGGCGCCGCTTGCTTTATTTTCTTCTCTTCCCTCCGCTGAGAAGGCGGCGGTTGAGGGTCGTTCGGATTTTGTTTCCGGCAAATTGCGCTGTCGATTAGTCACTCTTTCTGGCTCACTTTATCCCTATAATATCTCTCTCTCTCTGTCTCTCTCTCACACACACACACACACACTCAAACACCCTCTGAATGGTGCGATCTTGTTGACCCCGGAGTGGTCCAGCGACGGCAGTTCCAGGATCGTCAATCAAGCCACGAGTCAATCGAGGTCCTTCCTAATTGTCGCATCAATCTTCCACCGGTTATATAGTGTATATACTACACCTACGATCTATACATACAGCGAGCGTCTATATGAAAAGCCATATATCTGATCCGTGGTGGCTGGTGGTGGTGGAAGCACTCTTACACAACCGGAGGCTATACATTGAGCACCTTTTCACCAACGACCATTTGTCATCATCCGTTGAACGACGTAAACTTTGCCGAAATGGACAGAAATAATGAGTGAAGATTTAACCTTTTCTATAGTTCAGCGTGAAGTTAGACTTTTATTAATATTTACCTCAAATTGACATAAACATATTGTTATGTAACGTCTCCTTGGTAACCAATACTATTCTTGACAGCAATTATATATCCTAACCTAAGATATCAAAGTTATTGAAATTTTTCCATCTGTCATCGATGATTTGATAAACAAATATAAGCCTACTTAGTTAATAAGTTAATAATTTCTGTTATGGGTTGAATTGTAAAAGGGGTTTTGATGGGGTGATCTGTTCCCATTTCTTTTTTTCCGTCTGTTTCATTAACGTTTACATTAATGTAACCGCGCACCGCCTGAAACTAAACGACGGCAATCGGAAAATTTCCGCTGCAACTTTCCCGGCCAACTTTGCTAATATTCTCTCGCTAAAGAAAAGAAAGGAAAAGAATACATACAGACACACACACACCAGTCTCCTAATTATCATCATTATAATTAAAACTTCTTTAATATCCCCTAACAAATTGTCACCGGCCTTAATGAGATTTCAGCATAATTATATAATTAAACGTACTCGCTTTGCTCCAAAACTAATTCCTATGTACAACAGAAACTCGTTCATACAATCACATTTTTTTTTTCCTTCATTTGCTTAACTAATTTTCCGGAATATTGGAGGATTTGCTGTAGTTATTAGTGAGTGTTTTTTGTATTTGTATACTAATATTTAGCCTTAAATTGTTTCAGATCTGGTCATCATCATGGCAACAAGATAACAAATACTGTTCTGAGGGTGAGTAAATACCAAACATACAACAAAAAAAAACGAACAAACAAAACGATCGCATTATACAAATACCACGAAGGGTTGGGATTTTTTTTTTCTCATGTTTTCAAAAATTTTGTTCCCCTTTTCTTTTTCAATATTATTATTTTTTTTTTCGTTATGCCCCGTGCGCTAATTCGCAAAAATATCCAATCCAAATATTATTCTATACAAATGGAGCGTGCCATTTGGGGGTAGGACACGGATTATAACTCACCGGTTAATTAGTCGCGAATCGATTGCGAATCCAGGCCAAATGAATCGAACCCACCAACCCAACAACAAACAAAAAAAATTAAATAAAAATATAGCCTGATATTTTTTCGCATCGACGTCCCCCATTTTAATCGTTTTAATATTTTAATTTTCCAACGGAATACAGAATGAGCCGAACCACCAAAACGTTGAGCGGAAATAATACATAACAGAAACAGAAAAAGTAAAAAAAAAGGAACACGTAATGTGAGGGAGGCGAGTGTTTGTTTGTGGACGCAAAAATAATAATGAAGAGAATATGTGTGTGTGTGGGGGTTGGGGGGTACGGGAATTATCGTGTCAGTTTCGCAGACGCCTAGATTAAACCAACAACCCCCTTCATTGTTATTTTTGTTTAATTTTTGGGGTGGCGCTGCCGTGTTTTCTCTTCTTCTTTCTTCTCTATTTTGTTTTTTTTTTGTTCGCGCTGTTTGCTACCACTGTTTTGTATCTGGAGGGGATGGTTTTCATTATTATTATCATTTTTTTTTTGGTTGTCGTTGCGAAATTGAAAATTCAATTTAATACGACGCGAAATATTAAACTCGGACACAAACGTACAACTACTCTTCCTCCATCCCTTCCGAGATTTATGTTGTGGCCGCAATGAAAAGCCCTAATCCAATTGACGAGATCAACACTTTATGGTTCTAGCGATACGTGCAACATTGATATCCGGCGATTACAACTTCTAAAGTCAATTAAAATTTACATAGAAATATTAAAGTTTTAAAAATGTCATCCGGTCCAAATTAGGAAATTCTTACCTATTCATGCTAAAATCATATATGTAACCAAATTTACAGTTGAGCACAACACATGTCAAAATTTTATGCTTTCTTTTAATACCTCATTTGTTTTTTGCAAAATTATTGTAAATATAAAAGTTACAAAGAAAATATTAGATATTTTCTGTAATTGTTTTTTTGTAAAAATATTATTAAGCGCAAATACAGTTTTGTTCTTGTAATTTATTAACTTTAACTTTGTCGTGTTAATTGTTGAGATTTTTTTTTGTGTCAATTAATCAGTTGACTTGCGCTTTCTGGATTTCCATCAAGGATCCGAAAGTTAATTAATGCCATTTGATAAATTCTCTCTGTTTGTGTGTGTGTGTGTGTGTGTGTGGGATTGTAGCGAAAATTGTGTTTCTGTCGAATCTTGTGCGATGCAATAAAACCGCAAGCGTCCCTCGGCTTAATTGCTTCTGGGCGTCGGCGTCGCCGCCGCCACCACCGCCTCTTCCACCCTCTTCCACAGCCCTTGGACCCGACGTTGACGGAGGCCGCAAGTTAATATACCAAATTGTATTCAATATAAGCGCGCGTGCAGCAACCCCCGTCGAGGGTGGCTCGGAAACAGTTTGCTGCCTCCCTTCTTCCTTTTTTTTTTTTTTTCCCTGAGTCGACACAGACTGACATTTTTCCACATGCACACTTCATTTTCATCGCGAGCATATTTACGCTTACATAATTTAGGTCGGCTTTGGATGCTGTAACAATAACGCAACGTTAACAACCGCTGCTGCTGCTGCTCGCAAATCATAAATTTTCAAAAACGTATTTTATTTGATGAAACAAATGTTTTTATGGTGATGAAAAGTTTTTACGATCGCGATAAAACTTATTATTATTATTGTTATATCTGTCGCTCAGAATACGCACCAGTCGAGAGACCGTTTATCACATAATTTTTCGCTTCCTCGTAATCGCTCTCTTCTTTCCTCTTCCTTCCATCGGACCATCAACATTGAATAAAGAAAAACAACAACAAAGAAGCAAACTGCAAGTAACTTCCTTGAAGGAAATGTCAAGTGTACAATGACAACACTGCAAGTGACATTGACATAAATGTCATTCGGAAATGTCAACTACCATTGTTTATTATAGATTGAAACTGTAATTATTACATAACATCGTAATCGCACAGTTGCAGTCAAATATGACAAAATTGGCAACTCTTCATGCTAAAATCATTTTTTTAGATTAATTAATCGTAGAATTTCATATATTTTTCAGAGTTATGTGTTTCATAAATGTTTTTATATATAGGTGATTACACACTACACGCTTCTTACCAATTTATTACCACTTCTCAATTACTTGTGTTTTTGCAAGTAAAACAAAACAAGTATCCAGCACTCAGTTTGTTGATTACAATTTTTATGAAATGAACAATTCATGTAGTGGAAATTATTATTACGGATTTGTATGCAACGTTTCGCCTCCCCCCTCTAATTACTTGTACTTACGCAAGTAAAATAACACAAGTATTGAATATTTAGTTTGTTCCTTTTTTTTAATTAATAAGATAATTAGATAATTCTAATTAGATCAAAAGTTTCGATTAGTAATTACTGTTATTATTATATAAATTGTTCAGCTGGTCCAAATTCGGAAACTCTTCGTGTTTAAATTATATATATATATATACACAACATATTATGACAGTTGCCTAAATAAGACCTGTCATATTTGAGAAAAAATCTAATTGAATGTCAATTTGGACATGTAATGAAATAATGAAGTATTGCTTTTAAGAATCTAATGCATTTGTGCGGTGCACACTCAATTTCGTTTATATTTTTGGTGAAAAGTGCGCATGCATGCAGTGGTGAAGCGGCGAGGGGTGAGGTCGGATAATCATGTTAGTAAATCATTGCGGGGGCCGCGACGTTATCTCCGGCTAAATCATTTATCGACGTGCATTATCCGAGCATATTTCATTCTAAACGAAAAATAATGCAATTTGGGAATTTATTTATGTGCCCCCAAAAAAAAGTAAAATAAAAGTGAGGCACGTACGTTTCGGATAACCGGAATAAAACAAAAAAGAAGATGAGGAAGAACAACTTAATTATAGGGGCAATATTTTCCGTGATCGGCTGAGAAGGCCGTAAAGATAGCCGGAACAGATTTCGGTGCAGGAATTAAGCTTAGGTTGTGGAGGGTCCATTCAATCATAGACCCATTCATTTGCTCCTGCAATCTGTGTCTTTGGTAAAGAGAGAGAGAGAGAGAGTGAGAGGGGAAAAAAACCTCTTCAGCAAAGCTGTTTTCCTTGATTTATAAGTGCTTCAGTGGAAAAGGCTCCAAGTTAATCTCGAAAGGTTCAATGTAATCAATTAATACTTTAATTTCAGGTGGATGCTTAAAAAAAATTTAAAAAAATATCTCTAATTCTAGTAAATATTAATATATATAGTAAAATGCAAATGTTGTAATTATTCACTTAAAATTATTGAAAATTCTGAAATATTACATTTACAAAAATTTAAGAAAAAAATACATAAAATCTGATTAAAACATTATAATCCTTGAAAGAATATCTAATATACATGCACTGAAATTAGAGAAACATTAGGAATATGTATGTTTATTAGTAATTTTACATATAACTAATATTTACCTACATATGACAGTTGACAGGTGATTTTTGTTTTAACCACAAGCAAATTGAATTGAAGATTTCTTATTGGTGATTAGCATGTCACGTGGTGCTATAATTATACATATAACCAACTTGACACTTGAATATGACGTATGACATTTGACAGGTTATATTTTTTTTTGGAACATAAACTAAAAATGATCATGTTATCAGAAATGGGCGTTTTTTTTATGAAATAATTTTATTTCTAATATATATAATATAATGCAAATGTTGTAATTATTCACTTAATATTATTGAAAATTTCTGAAATATTACATTTTCAAAATTTAAAAAAAAATACATAAAATCTGATTAAAACTTTATAATCCTTGAAAGAATATCTAATACACATGCACTGAAATTAGAGAAACATTAGGAATATTGTAGGTCTGAAACAATGTTGAATGAACTTTGTTTGTTTCATTGAAATTACGTTAATAAATAACAACAGTTTATTAGTAATTTTACATATAACTAATGTTTACCTACATATGACAGTTGACAGGTGATTTTTGTTTTAACCATAAGCAAATTGAATTGAAGATTTCTTATTGGTGATTAGCATGTCACGTGGTGCTATAATTATACATATAACCAACTTGACACTTGAATATGACGTATGACATTTGACAGTTTATATTTTTTTTTGGAACACAAACTAAAAATGATCAAATTATCCGAAATGGGCGTTTTGTTTATGAAATAATTTTATTTCTAATATATATAATATAATGCAAATGTTGTAATTATTCACTTAAAATTATTGAAAATTTCTGAAAAATTACATTTTCAAAAATAATAAAAAATATACATAAAATCTGATTAAAACTTTATAATCGTATAAATATTGGATACATGGAAATTTGAACAAACAAAAAACAAGCCTTGATTGATTCATAAATGTAAAGCTAATTAACAAAAAGTCTCGGAACAACAGTGATTGCTTTTTAATCAGTGGCCGTTTTTAATTGCATTTTCCGAATTGAACTAATTACATTCGCTTACTAACCTATACGGTATAAAAGTATACAAATACACTTAATTAAAAACAACTTATGTATTTGCGAAAGTTGCACGTTACATTTTGCATGCAATTTAATTAAAATCGCGGCTCATGCCGAAACTTGCGAACGAACGAACGAAAGTTCCGGAAAGGCTCCTGCTGCCGAATCAATATATACTGTGTAGCATTATTGTTGTGCTCCGCAATAAAGTTCACTAAATTTCCAAACACAAAACTATTATATTGCCGTGCAAATATTTAATAATTCAATTTCTGTTCAATTCATACGGATGCTGGATAATTTACATGCACTGAAATTAGAGAAACATTAGGAATATTGTACGTCTGAAACAATGTTGAATGAAATGTTGTAACTACGTTAATAAATAACAACAGTTTATTAGGTAATTTTACATTTCATGTAACTATGTTTTTCCCAAATTCACAGTCGAAGACAACTCGTGACAGTTGACAGGTTATTTTTGTTTTGACCACAAGCAAATTTCTGATTGGTCGCTAGCATGTCACGTGATGCTATAATTATATTGACACTTGAATATGACATATGACAGGTTATATTTGACAGTTGGCTAAAAATGATCAAGTTATCCGAAATGTGCGTTTCTTTTTTATGAAATAGTTTTATTTCTGTTTGGACAAATTGAAATTATTGGACCTAATTTTTACCAAACTTAAGAAATCTTACAAAATTAATTAATTAATTATAACAGAGTTTGTTGATCTTTCTTTAACTTCCAATCATATTTTTCTTTATGAACATAAATCTCAAATTTTTGTTATCTAAGTAGTATTGAACTTCAATTTTCATAAAGCCGAGAAATATTAAAACTCTAATGAGAAATTAAATCAGAATTTAATCCGATCTTTAACCTTTCGCCTTGATTCGTGAATAATTCAGTTATTATTATATTTCTCGTGCGTTAATCTTGGGGATCTATCCATCCGCAAATACTCACGCACCTCGGAATATTAGTAAAGACAAGTCGGGAAATTAATGATCTTAATGCTTTAAGGCCTAATTTAAATTTCAAATCTCATTAGGATAATTCGTCAGACAGCTGACTATCTTTCTCACTCTCTCTATCTCTCTTTAGTAATCTCGCTTAGCTCATATCTGTTTTTGCTATTCAACTTCATCTCTCTCTCTCTCTTTTAAATTAGAATGCGGGAAGCCAACTGGATCTATGCTAGAAAGAAAGAAAGAAAAAAAAACTTGAATTCGGGATAAGATAAAGTGGATCGCCCGGCAGATGATAATTAGGATTTACTTCCTGGCTTTTGCTAATTCCGTGCGCAAATTCATAATAATTTAATTTAGCATATATCCTAGCGTGCACAAAGAATTCCCCTGGTTTAATTTAATGCGAGCGTTCGTTGTACTCTCTCTCTAACTGGGTTAATCTTCTTCTGCGAAACTTATTTCGTTGTTCCAGAGTTACCGTTTTCAATTCTATTTTTTTTTTCTTTTTCATTAAGATTTATAGTTGATTAAACAATAACAGTTTCCTTTGCTTTTTTTTCTGACTAGTAAAAGTAAAGAAAAAAAAACAAATGTTGGTGAAATTATGTTAGAAATCGGAGAATTTACGATATAAATGTTTGTATGATGTAAAATTATCGAAATTTTCATGAGATATTATGATGTGAAGATTTCTTTTGATTGCAAAGTCTTCTGTTTTGATAGTAGAGTGCGTAGGTGGTCATATATATATATATATGTGCGAGAGGAAGAGAGAGAAAAAGGATGTAGAGAGTGATTGGGCTGGGAAAGGACCCGAGATAAAACTGTCGAATAGACGTCCTTCGTGAAATTGCGCAGCGAAATTAAATATCGTAATTACTTTGGCTGCGAGCGTGGTTCGATCTAACCCCCCCAAGTCCCCTCTTCTGCTGCTAATATTGGGGGGGTGGTGGGCCGTAAAATCAATATGCTCACTCAGCGGAAAGACGACTCTCCTCTTGCAGGAAGGAGCAGCAGCCTTCGTAGGCAGAAGTAAATGAAGAAAAGATGAGCAACCAAAAAAAAAAGGAAACCCCGTACAAAACAACCCACGTAGATTGTAGAGATGATGATTATGCCTCCTGCGTTTGCTGTTGTTGTTTTCGTGCGGATTTCAATTGGGATAATTAGATATCTTGGGCGTCGCGACGCTCTAATTGTAATAAGTGGAAGTGGATGTCATCGGGTGGTGGTGGTTGTTGTTGTTGTTTTCGAAAGGGGAGACTCTGGCTTGTTGCATCCCGTATTTATATCTCACTTTACCAGATGTTGACGTAAAAGAATGTGAACTGCTTTTCATCCCTCGAGTTGGCATTTATACGTATGCACGTTGCGCGAAACAATAATTTACGAATTTCACCATTTGCACGTGTTTATTTCATGCAGACGTGCTGCCAGCCAACACTGTTAAAACGTACACTAAAAAAACCTTGTGCTTCTTCAACTTTGGTGGAACTTTTCGCACCGCAAATTACCTGAACTCGCACCAGATGTTTGTCATTTTAATGCTTCGCACTTCATTCGCAATTCTCGCTGACTGATCACCCTTTTCTCTGAACGTTCCTTTAAACACGATTCTTAAATCCCTTTTGATTCCATTCATTTATTATTTAAAACCACTTTACGTATATTTAAACGGAAATTTCTCATTAAACCTTTCATCTTTCAGCTATAAATTTCAAAATTTAAAAACATTAATTTTTGCTTTTCAAACAATTTGATTTAGGAATCTTTTTTTTTTGTATTTTGACTCTATTAATTGAACAAACTACAATTAATTACGAATTATTTCCAATATAAATATGATTATTTTGTTGGAAAGTGTTTTATGTATGAGCTAACTTTTACTATCAAATCATTCGATTTTTATATAACCACTGTACGACTTCACCTAATAATTTACATGTTTATACCGTGTGATTGGATAATGCTCGCAAGTTTCCGGAAACTATATACTCTCGTATACGTACAGGAACAGGATTATGTGAACGTACCTGTGGCTGTCGAAACGCAATAAATTCCGGGCATATTTGCGGGCAATTTGAATATGTAATATGCTGCACTAAAGCTGCTATTACTACTACACTACTACTACAACTAACACTACCCATCCCCCTCCGCAGGATCTAACCGTGTTCTCCATTAGGTTAATATTTAATGCAGGACTTGACTATGTAGCGTTAAGGTTGCGCTCCATTGCCGCGCCGTAACTTTATTAGGTCTTTGTGCTAAGAGTTCTCTCGGTCGTAACCATAGTGATGACGTGGGGTTTCAAGCGCTGACAAAAGAACTCTTCAGGGTGACTGCGTTCAGAGATGGCAGCGAAAGTCATTTTTATACTGTTTATTTTGCTAACATTCAACGGATATTAAAGTAAAAGATGTTTGAATCTCATGGATTAAACAATTAAAAATTGTATATTTGGTGTGGTTTATATAATGTTATGCAATGAAAGAACTGCGAAAGTTCTTTTCTGGGGATGTTTTCTTCGTATCGTCGTCGTCGTGGGGGCATCCCTTGAAGTGCCGCGCCACGATGTTGACGAAGGGCGCACAACAAGTGTAATTTGAATGGGAATTGCTCGTTTATAATCAGAAAACGGGGAGACGCGAATTTATTATTCAGTTTGTCGATTAGAAGGTAAACAGTGTTTGCGCGCGCGCGCGCGCTCGCTTCTTGGGAAAATTGGAAGCCCTTTCTTGAGCCGCCGGGGGCTGATTTATTCCGATGTAAACATATGAAGCCATGAAGCGGGAGAAGCGGTTTTGTAGGAGGAGGCGGCGGCGGCGGCGGCGACAGATGACGGAGGGGGAAGCCTTCGCGCAGCAAATTGTAATTCACCTGACAAACACGACAACTTATGACTTTATTGCTGAGGAAATATTAGTTTTATGTACGTGTATACATGATGGGGCAGGTTTTGTGTGGATGGAAAACGGAGGCACACGGTCTTTGGCAGTAAACTGCAAGAGCGAGTGCACGGACGAAACAATTTGCATGGCAAATCGCTATTCATTATCTGGACTTGACAATCCGACAATTTATTTATTTCAATTCGGCCGCTTTCCAAGAACAACCAAAAGATCACTAAACTTCTCTCAATTCATTTTGCATCTCAAAGAATCAGTTTCCTTACTTCCACTGACGACTGAATCGAAATCGATTAATTACAGTAAATCTGCTTAAGCTACACGTTCTGTACATTTACTCACCGAATAGAAATTTCTTTAGATTTAACAATTATATATGTATCAGTTTCATTATTAAATCACACTTAAAGAATTGATTGATTGATATATTAGTGGAATTTTTGATATTCATCACTTTGTACAAACATATTTATAAGTTTTACAACGATAATTACAATTATTAATTAATCAATTCTTTGAGTATTTAAAAAAAAAATAGAAGAATTTCTGAAATTTATCACATTCTTGTTTCAATGATCATTCATAAATTTCGAAATTAATAAGTTATGCAATTAATACCATTTTTTTCAACTGTCAAAAAGATAATTTATAGTTTCTCGTGTCTTCGGCATTTGCACACATCGTCCGACAAAGCCGATGAATTATTTCCATCGGATAAATCGCCGTACATTTTTGTATGTATTACGTTTTTCGCTAATTCCCGGCTGAGTGAAATCCTTGAATTGACGCTGCAAGGATCAGGGAAGGCTTAACAAAGAGAGAGAGAAGAAAAAAAGACGATCGACGAAGCCTTAGGTAATGCCTGCTGCAATTTTTAAGTTTGACAGATGATGCTGTGAGTGATGTAATAGCGCCTCGTCGCGCGAATAGAAGATCATTTATTATCCGCGCCGAAAAAAAAGAAAAATTTAAGAGAGGATAGGATAATTTTATTGCGCGAGCGATGGAAATGGAAGTAAAGAAAGAGAGTTAAAAAAAAATACACATTTTAAGGTTTGAGGAAAGGGGTGAAGCGGCATATTATATAGATAGCTAGATATATTTTTCGCGCGTAAACGTTTTACACGTCCATAAATCTACATTAAACGGTAAAAATCTTTATGGCTATTGACGGATATATCTATGGATATATACGTGTGTGAGAGAGAGAGAGAGAGAGTAAAATCGAAGGGAAGGGTTTTGTGCGAGGGTGTTTTTTGGGTCTCCGCTGTGGCTCGTTCTCGTTTCGAATACGATCCGTGAAACCCGGACAACGAAAATTCCTTATCGAAGCGTCGCACATTCTGCAACAATTTTTATTGCCACTCGTCTGATTACTCTGACACTTTCACTTCGACATAAAAATACATTCTATTCTTTACCGCCTCCGGCGTCCTTATCCATCGCCTTCGGACGAAGAAAGAAGAGAAAGAAGAAAAATAATGAAATAAAACGGACGTCGCACAATATATATATATATATATGTGTGTGTATCCAGATACGATATCTTATCGCCTGCAATTCACTTAATTGATTGATTTTATTGTTAGCAAGCGGTTTACGGTTTCCAACGGCAAATAAAATACAATCTCCTCCTCGCACCTCGAGGGAACGGCACCTCTGCAATTGTTCGATAACCGTTTCCTCATTTATACGTTGTACGACAATGAAATCCGATCGATTTTCAACTTTATAATACACTTGTAGACCACTTTTCACGTTCGAAATCAATCGAGATAACCAATTTAAATTTAAATTTTCGGAAAGGTGGATGCGCCAGGTATGTATCTATACTTGCTGTAATCCGCAAACATTCAACTTTCATATGCATATATTGCATTCATTCTATGTATTATAGTTTTCGAGCAAATCAATGAAATGTGAAAACACTGCTTTTTTGAGCATTTTCTCTACTTTGAAAGCGAATTACAGCCAAACGGCTAAAACCACAGTAATATAT
>NW_017097436.1:0-7958 GCF_001412225.1 Nicrophorus vespilloides | reverse complement strand
ATTTTTCAACTTTGAACGCGTATTACAGCAATATGGATAAGAGCACAATAATGTATCTATACTTTAGAAGATATTAGGAAAATTGATCACTGCTACTAATATTCGCGCCTCCCCAGGAAGGCGCGCATCACAGTTTGGAAAAAGCTGCCACATAATAGTAAATATATACATTTAGAGCTTTTTCCAATTTGATATAATTAGCCTAAATCGAGAAAGCGCTAAACGAGGTTTTACTATAGATAGTAAATAAGTAGCAATAGAAGTACTACCTTTACTATCATAACTGACCAGATTATATGTAGTGGTTACCCATCTTTGCTTAACTTTCACAAAAACTAAAAGAAGTGGATGCATTCCATTATAATAAAACGAAGTTATATAATTTTTGTATTGTTATGACTTCTATTAATTGTAGATGTTCATTTTACAGCATACTGGATTAAGTGTTATAAAATGTAAAATATAAATTAAAGAAAAAAACTTCTTATATTGTTATCTTCTTTCAAACAATCTGTGAGCTTTTCTCGATTGCAATTTGCGAGGGTGAAATTTAATTTAGCGATCCCCTTGTTGCGTCCATTTTCTTTCGAGTTCATGTATTTTTTTTGTTGTGTAGTCTTCTAAATAAATTACTTTATATGAAATGTGAATATAGCATTTTTCTCGGCAAGAGAAGATCGTAATTAGAATGTTTGTGCTGAGCGTCGCGAAGCTTGTAATTAATTTACTATGAAGAGAGATGATGACAAAAAAAAAGCATAAGAGAAGGATGAAGATAAAAGTGGAAATATCGAAGTGGCTGTAAAATGCAGCGAAGAGCAATTAGCGTGTATGTAAAGCGCGTGTGGACAGAATAGTGGAGATGATTTCATTGGATTAGAACCGGGATCGACGTGATCAACGTGACCCGTGACTATCCAAAGTTAAAACCGTCACGTCTGGCACATCAATAAACGTTAATCCGAGATCGTCGAAGCGTGTAGCACCAATATATGACGACAATGTGAGCATATGTGTATGTATGTGTGTGTTCCAGTATCAATATGCACTTGAAATATTATGCAAGCAACTATTCGAGCACACTTCATCCTTGCTTATCCTTACAAGAACCCGTACCCGTTTTCCAAATAGAATATGCGATGCGGATGGATATTCTGTTCCACTTTATTCAATTTAAGCCGCACAAAGAGACTACACGGCTTCCGAATGTATCATTCCCAAATGCACAACAGTTTCTTCAAAATCCAATAGGAACGAGTAGCTTCGCTCAGCTCCTAAATTAATTCGATTCTCGAGTGTCGTGCAGGGTGAAAAAGCCACCTCTTCGTTCGCAGCTTATCGCACGAATTAAACTTACCACAAAAGCCCATTATTCACGTGTTAATAATAGTTATAAAGCACTTGTAAAATGTCTTATTTTCGTTGAGAATCGAAAGACCAAACACGCCTATTGCATGCTAAGTGGATTTTAATGACTGACCACTGCGGATCAACTGCATAATCTCGAATTTAGATAACTGAATAAAATAATAGGTTACCCTTATACTCTCTGTACAAGGGTTTGTCGGATTTTATAAACCTAAACATTTTATAATTTTAAAATAATATAAATAAAGAAAAGAAGTTCAGGAAAAAATCAATATTCGACGGACTTTTCCATCTGCAAATTCTGCATTAAATCTGTTCCCTTCATGAAACCCTGACTACAGTTGGAAGAGATCCTTATATAAGTTCATCACAAAAACTCATCCTCTCTTTCTATCTCATTCCCATCATCTCCATCTATCTCTTGGACCTTCGTTCACCACCTTCTACAATATCTTCTTAGCCTTCTATAACATCATCACTTCATCATCAAAAACATCATCTGTTTATCGACGAACATTATGTATAAGCTGTACTTCATACAACATTATCCCATATTCCTTGAACATCTCAAATGAAACAAGTTTGTCCATTATACTTGTGCACCGAAATAAAGTTATTTAATGGTAAACAAAATAATTTGCATCAATCAAAGCAATAGCTTTTCCTGAGTTCAATTTTCTTATACGTTATATGATAGTAGTCCAACCTAGGTACAAATTAGGATAACTTCCCTTAAATGAAATTGTTATTATTGAAAAAACCACGCACAGAATATAGACTGTGTTTATTCATCGATTTTCAAGGGTTGCGACTTCATCTATCCCGTTGACTGTGGTAGCGCGCAAACAAAACATCGTGGGGGGATTTCCCTTTCACATACTCCCACGAGCTCGAAGTATGCCGTTTGAATACATTTCATATGCAAATAAAATCTATAAATTTGCGAAAATGTAACAAATAACAAAAGAAAGGAAAGGAAGTGAACGTCGAAAATGTAAGTTGTGCAGTTAAAAACCGTAGTGTTTATCCCGGAATGGAAGGGCCTTAAGGCGGGATACGCTCTGCGACGTTTCACTCAACTGAAATTTGCGATCATATTGATCGGATTGAGTTTGTCTACCCTGCTTCAAGCAGCATCGCTACGTCCTTGCAAAAAAAAAAAAGGAATTTCAATTGTTACAGCGTATACCAATGGCATTTTAATATCGAATTCTACCGACACAATAAATACATAAATAAAGAACAAGAAATGCAATTTCAACTAGCATTGATTTCGTAAATATGTGATATTTCTTAGTTGGGGCTCAATTTGAAAAAATGTAAAAGAAGGAAAACGTTGTTTATATTAAATTTGCTTTAGATCACGTAAAATCAATGCAAGGAAAACACGTTGTGTGTATATATATATATATACAAATTGGTGGAGGGTGTGGAAAATCACCCATTCAATACTAATTAGTTTAGATTAGAATAGGTTAATTAGAGAAATTGATGTTGGCAGGTAAATATGGTAATATAATGGGCGAAGATTATATTCGGGCCCTTTTGCGGATCCATTAAAAGTAACTTTGTTATCCAGGCTATTACATCAATCAATAACTAATTTCTCAACTGGACACGTTTCTGGTCGTATCTGTAAAATCAAATATTTATTAATGTAATTACATATTGAATGTTGAGGGTGTTGTCCCTGTGCAGGTCAAATCCCTGCGAAATTAACACGCATTGTTCGCGTTCTCCGAGACGAAGAATGCGACTTCATCCCTTTTGCGTCACGATATTTTCCATTTGACTCCTCTGGATGGAACACGTTCAAATTGAATTTTCTACCAAGAATGTACACTCGCTGTTCCGACCTCTTTGGATGCAGCACGTCTTGAAATATTTCAGCACTGATAAATGAAGTACCTTTGCGCAAAGGGCTCTTTTACAAAGCGATTATGCATTAATAATTATTCGCTTAGTAATTAATTCCAATGTATACAGGCGAATAGTGTGCACCTCTTGCAATGTCAATCTATAATTTACAACTTAATGCTGGTTAAAGCTAGTCTGTAATGGCATGGCTTTAGTTAATCAAATGTCAACAAGTAATCGACTTATTTTATCTAGTTGCAGGATACGTATGGCATATCAATTCGTAACTCTAACGTTATTAACTCCCAGGCTTACAAACACCACACAATAATAATTGGATTAACTAATACAAGTTCCATAGGTTATATTAAGTTACCAGGATTAACATCACAAGCAATGCTATTCAAATACCAAATATTTATAATCAAAAATAGTTCTATCTATGTACCTTCATCCATGTTTTCATTAAGTAATTTTGTATTCATATTTTTTATATTATTATAGTACAGAAATAACTCGCAAAGTGCGGATTAGAACAATTCTTGAAATATAACTATATTTAGCTCCTCGGTTTCAAACAGTCCGGTATATTGACGGAACCGATAACTCGCACTATGAGAGTTAATGCTGTATTTATAACATCAAATTACAATTTTATTGTTCAATATTAATATAATTACATTGTTGATATTAAAAAAACTAAATCTTGACAATGACAAAAATAAATTTAAAATTCATTAGAACAAATTGGTAAAACTTAAGAAAAGATAACTAAAACAAATGCCGTATTCACAAAGAAGTAGATAATTCAATTTATTTTGATTAAAGAATGGTCAAAATCTAGTTTACTTAATTTTGTTAGGGACGATTACGATTGGAAAAGCACATCGAGAACGTCGATTGAATAAGTCCAACTAAAAGAATCAAGTAAATTCAATTATATAATTACTAAGAAGTTTATTTTTTATTGGAAAATGTTGAAGCAATCTGATTAATTTAAATTAAAAATATTTATTATAAAAATTATTGATTCCTATATGAAATATTCCTAGATTGAGAACTTGAAGAAACGGTTATTTCTTCAAACTATATTTAACTTGATAAGAAAATAGTCACAAAATGAGCACGAATGGAATAAAAAAGGAGACGAATTATTTGTTGGTGTCTACATTTGTAGTTTTCAAAATTTATTGTAGCACTGTAATAAATTTCCAAAAATCAAGAAAAATGGATCCATTTTCAATTCCCCTCATTACTACGAATGAACAATTATCCTCTTATTTCCTTGGTTGTGCAGCTCTTACGGGAATTGTTTGTACCATAGTGATGTTGTGCTGTTTTTATTATTTGTAAGTAAATTATATTAAAATTATTTTTGCAATTATTGAATTGTTAAATTGTCGCAGGATCCGAAATGAACAAAGGCAAGAACGCGCCATGGAAATGCTGTTTCCACATGTTGACAATATATGAAAATGTTTTATCTACGTGTTGAACAATATTATATTTTTGCATTTCGCAGAATATGGAAAAATATTAATATTTACATACACAATTTAAGGTTAGGTGAAGTAAATGTGAAACAAATGAAACTTCAAAGGTTTTCATCTGTTTCACATAACTGTTATGTGATGGATTCTATCTGCACATTTCTTTTATTTTATTATTATTATAAATAAATAATCTCACCAGTTTATAACAAATTGTATGTGTTTTTAGCAAATGTTTAATCATGTTTATTTTAATGTATTACATAATTTAAATAAAAGTTAACTTAAATATAAACCAAATTCTCATTGAGACAATAAGAAATTTATTTCACATGCGTCAAAGTAAAGAATAAAGCTGGAGTTTTCAAAATAATGATCATTGAATATTTACCGAATCCTACCGAAATGATCTTAAAAGTTACAGTTTGCAATTTTTACATTATTTAGCTGTCAGATCTGATACAAAAATATCACGAACTGGTGTTTTCCATGATTAAAATCTGCTATTATTTCATAAGAAAACTAACCCAACCGTAGCATTGTCCTTCTACATAATTCAGAATTCAATAAAAATCTCGTTTACTATGTTTAATGAAAATCATTTCTTCTTGATCAAAAATCTAGTAATAATTAATAATTTGGGAAAAGTACTTGTCTATGTTATTTATTTTAAAAGTTCAACGTCCCTGTAAAAGTTCAACACAAGAACTTATCTTTCTCAATACTATTCTCTCATTCCTATGATTCCTTCAACTTCCTTCACCATCTTCTACGAATCATTGCAACGCACTTTCTATGAGACCTACAGTTACATCTTCATTCTCTTATCATCTGCACTTCATGCAACAAGATGAATGGAGAACTTCTTACAACAATTTTACTATCCAAAAACTACATTCTACTCCATGTAGATAATTGTGCATTATAGTATTTTTTTTTCTAATATGGTCTCCTCACTTGAAGTTGTTAGACTGTATTGTATTAATCAAGTAAAAGGTGTAATAACAATCACTTGTGATGCATCTTTTTTTTAACACATGCGTACCTATTGTTTCATAAATAACAAAGAAGCACGAATTGCGTCTTTTGTATCGATTGTTTTATTGTCAAAGAAAATTATCGATAAATTGACCGGTTTTGGTAGATAAGAAAATTTTCAGATTTTTCTGTGAAAATAGAAAATATTTAAAGAAACAAATACCTATTGTAATTCATAAAATATAATAACGATGTGATATTGTAATCTTTGAAAAATTGTTATACGATGATGAAATTATTTGTATAAATTAATAATTCATAACAATTTTCATTAAATATAGCTGTTGCATGGCTGTAATCTAATAATAGAAATTTTTAATTGGATTATTTATTTAAAAAATGCAGCCGAACGATATAATTAATATGCGATTGCGTGCTTCGGAAATACCAGGTCTGTAAATAAATAATCTTAATCGTAATTACGAATACAATTCCCATTATTTATTTACAATCTGAAAAAAAATATGTAAATTACAACAATTACATGAATTATTCAAAATTCAAATTTAATAGTTTCTTGACCACGTGTGTATAAAGCAAAACTTTATATGGCTGCAATTTGTATTCCATTAATAGATTGAAGAAAAAAGTAACACTTTCAGTGAGGATCGATAAGATAAGCGTCGAGTATAAAATAATATTTGGAATATATCGAATAATTCAGGAAATAAGCTGTTAAATTTGTAGTACAACGTGTAAGAAATGAAAACAGCGATTATGAACAAACAGACTGAATATGTTACAAAGTTCATCTTCATAAATTTATCTGCTATAATCATTGGAATTGTGATTATACTCTGTTGGATGTTCATAAATATGTAAGTAGATTTTTGGTGTAACTGCGTACTATAATTAATAACATTACTTGCAGAGCTGTTAAATGCCGTCGACAATATATTAGTCTGAGGGCATTCAAAATGATGCCATCAATAAGTATAGTAGATGCAACAGAACTTGAACAAGTTGATAATTAATGTCCATATTATTTTTTATTATATATAAATAATGATAATAATATTTATTTTTATTATTATATATATAAATATTGTTTAATTTCAGTAACTAATCATAAAGCAAATTAGAAATTTGTAATTATGTTTTGGTTAAAACAATGTATTTAATTTTAATATTAAAAAATAAATTCGTTTTTAATATGTATGTTAATAAAAATTATTGATTTTTCAAATGAATTTATTTTGTTCGAATTGAAATGCGACTAACTTCATTTAATTTCGAAAAAAATCCACAATATATAAAATCGTCTGTTGTACTGAACACATAAAAATAATAAAAGCAAATAAAAAAAATATGAAGAAACATATATAGCAGAGTTTTACTCGATTTAATCACATCGTATTAATAATGTCTAATTGCAACGTTAACCAACACGACTTAAGAGCATTGCTCGCTCAACCATGGTCTTGGTCGGAAATAGTGCAACTCATATTTGTTGTATTTGCTTGCGTGGAGTTAAGCATTGCATCCTATCAAATATTTCGTGAGTGAGTAAAAAAATACAAAAGCACTTGTATATTGAAGTAACATAATCATGATTTTTAGCACTTACTGGCCAGAGAGACGTCCTCGCAGAGTCAGAAGGCAGGAGCCTCCGATGATCGAGGAGTTTCGCACGTTCCGTGACTTGTAATCTTATGATTACCTAATTCTCATCACATGTACTAAATACTGTCCGTATTTATAAATTTATGATGCAATCAAAAATTTATAAATATCATGTTAAATGTATATATGGTGAGAAATGAAAGTTGCTAGTATAAATTTCCGGACTTAGAAGGAACATACAGTAAATAAAAAATGCTTTATTCTTTTATTTGCCGCCGTATGATTTTAAAAACTGCTTCTTTGATTTATTTTACTTCAGAGAAAACCAGCTAACGTCATTTTTATCTAAAGAAATTAACCATTATACTGTGCAAGCTTATAATAAAAAACACAAAATGTAAAGAAATTTATTTTGTAGTCCCCTTCCTGATTTTAACAGTTCATTATTTTGTTATGTCGACGTGTAAATATTTTGAATATTGTCTTCACTGTAATTTAGAACAATTACTTGCATATCATGATTTATTTTTTTTGGAGAATATTATTTTAATTTACGTTCAGATTGCTTTGTCTGGTGATAACACTGCTATTATGTGAGTAAACAACGCAAAAATATTTGCATATTTAAATTACATACTCATC
>NW_017097435.1:0-34341 GCF_001412225.1 Nicrophorus vespilloides | reverse complement strand
TTTTCTCTTTCCAAATTATAATTATACTATAAAATTAGTTTTTTGATGCAATTATGAAAGTTTCTTAATTCTATAAATAAGTTTAAACTGTAAGTCTACTTATGTAAGGGTATGGCGGATATATCCGCCTCTTCTGCAAAAGGTTAAGTGTACTTATAGAAAATTGTTAAGCCTTTGTATATACTGAATTACTGCTAATATGTTACTCAGAATAATTGGAAAAAGCCATAAATTTTGAAAAAAAAAAATTTGAAATCCTCGAAAAAATCAGTTTATGAAATAGTAATTAAAAACTGTCTAGTTTTCTTCTATTATTTATAACCATTGTTTAAGTGAAACAAGTAAAAAATTGAATTTTCGCTTTCCAAATTATAATTATACTATAAAATTAGTTTTTTGATGCAGTTATGAAAGTTTCTTAATTCTATAAATAAGTTTAAACTGTAAGTCTACTTATGTAAGGGTAGGGCGGATATATCCGCCTCTTCTGCAAAAGGTTATGTCTAATTATAGAAAATTGTTAACCTTTTGTTTATACTGAATTACTGCTAATATGTTACTCAGAATAATTGGAAAAAGCCATAAATTTTGTAAAATAATATTTGAAATCCTCGAAAAATTCAGTTTATGAAATAGTAATTAAAAACTGTCTAGTTTTCTTCCATTATTTGTGACTATTACATGTTTTGTTTAAGTGAAGCAAATAAAAAATTGAATATTTTCTTTCCAAATTATAATTATACTATAAAATTAGTTTTTGATGCAATTATGAAAGTTTCTTAATTCTAAAAGTAATGTTAAACACAAAGTCTACTTATGTAAGGGTAGGGCGGATATATCCGCCTCTTCCACAAAAGGTTAATTCTACTTATAGAAAATTGTTAAGCTTTTGTTTATACTGAATTACTGCTAATATGTTACTCAGAATAATTGGAAAAAGCCATAAATTTTGTAAAATAATATTTGAAATCCTCGAAAAATTCAGTTTATGAAATAGTAATTAAAAACTGTCTAGTTTTCTTCCATTATTTGTGACTATTACATGTTTTGTTTAAGTGAAGCAAATAAAAAATTGAATATTTTCTTTACAAATTATAATTATACTATAAAATTAGTTTTTGATGCAATTATGAAAGTTTTTTAATTCTAAAAATAAGTTTAAACTGTAATTCTACTTATGTAAGGGTAGGGCGGATATATCCGCCTCTTCCGCAAAAGGTTAAGTCTACTTATAGAAAATTGTTAAGCCTTTGTTTATACTGAATTACTGCTAATACGTTACTCAGAATAATTGGAAAAAGCCAAAAATTTTGTAAAATAATATTTGAAATCCTCGAAAAATTCAGTTTATGAAATAGTAATTAAAAACTAGTCTAGTTTTCTTCTATTATTTGTGACAGTTATATGTTTTGTTTAAGTGAAGCAAATAAAAAATTGAATTTTCTCTTTCCAAATTATAATTATACTATAAAATTAGTTTTTGATGCAGTTATGAAAGTTTTTAATTTTATAAATAAGTTTAAACTGTAAATCTACTTATGTAAAGGTAGGGCGGATATATCCGCCTCTTCCACAAAAGGTTAAGTCTACTTATAGAAAATTGTTAAGCCTTTGTTTATACTGCTAATACGTTACTCAGAATAAGTAGGAAAAAGCCATAAATTTCGCTCTGCAAATATTATTTACATATTTTCACCTCCTGGTAAAACCAAAGTAGGACTTTTCGTAATCGTATTTACATAACTTAAAGCATGCTTATTCTTAATTCTTTCTAAGAGTTAAGACCGAAATTTATTGGATAAGCAGTTTAATTAGAGATGAAAAATGACTCATATCTCAATAATCCTCTTAACGAAATTTGAATTCGCGAATGTTTCACATTTATTTGGTAAAAACATATTTTGTTTAGCAAATTAAAATTAATGAATTTTTATTTATTTACAAAAAAAATCATACAAAAATTTAAATTTTCTTTATTTTACATATTTAATTATCTATGTAAATATAGTTAAAAATATATAAATAAATTAGTATAAATATAAAGATAAATAAATATTTTAAAAATAAGTATGAAAATCTAGTAATAAAAATAGAAATTACATGAATATTAAATTAAAAAATTCTATAAATATTATCTGCAATTAATTTGTGTAGTTAAAAATGCATTAATTTTCTTAATAAATATTCAACTTCAAGGCATATTTTCGCATCTGACTGAAAATAAATAAAAGTCACTTCTTCCATGCAGAATTCTCTCCAATTCATTTTCATGATCCGAGAAAGAAATGATCTGCGATTTTTATCTCCGCGCTCGGCGTGAAAATTGCATCCAATTTCTTAACAGCCGTCATCAATTACTGTTGGCTGGCTGCTACACCGAGGAGGACGAGGATATTTTTTTTCTGTAGATTTGCTTTACGAGTGTTCACTTCGAGGAAAAGAAACTTGCAAGGAGGAGTGTATATTCTTGTATTCTTTATCATATTTTTTTCTCCTTCATCTTATCTTTTGTACAATCTTTACGCAAAATCTTACTACGCCCATAAAGGTCGACAGTAATTTAGATAATGGATGGAGATAAAAGTCGAGAAGACACCAACAACGAAAAAAAAAGAAACTATTTACAGTTTCAGCAGCGAAACGTTTTTTTTCTTCAGATTTTTTTCATGAAAATAAACGTAATATTACTTTAATTGATTGCATATATTAAAATATATATACAATGAGCTATTAATCACAAACTTTTACGTAATTAAAGAAAAAATCGAAACTGAAAACTAAGATTTTTGTATTCTACTAAATTACTCGATAACTACAAAAGGCAATTAGATCATAAAGTATGCGAACTATAGACAAAACTACAACCTTTCCAATTAGCTAACTTCCAGATTTGCATCATTTACCGTAATACATTTGTATAATATTTTCTTTCAATTCATCTGCTTTAAGAATATTGCGTGTATTATTGCATGCACAGTAAAATTTGTTATTTATAAAACTTGTCTTATTAAGTATGAAAAATGAATGTCTTGTCCGGAAATACAAACGGCATCATCGGAATTCCGGCCAATTCCCCCTTGTACATCCTATATTTTTCCTTCTCTTCTATATTTGTTTTTGTCCTCTCTCTCTTCTCCTTCTGAAATACATTCAAAACTGGAGGACGAATGCATCACACTGGATGAAAGAGCGTTCATGAAATATTTCCTTGTCACCTCAGACATCAGGACGAACAGCAAGGACCGAGCAAGGAAAGAATACACGTTTATATATATATATATAAAAAAAAAGTAAAAAATAAATAAAGGGAATTTCAACAATCGACAAAGGACATTCCTCGCCTTGGCCGTGTGAAAAGAATGGTTGACGTAAAGTACTCGAGGTTCGGTAGAAAAGTTTCGACTTTTTCAGCGCTTTTTTTTGTCCTCCTTTAAGGACACCTCATTCTATTAAATGATGCGAGACCCTAATGGACCTTACGTAACGTGACGATGAAATAAGGGGAAAAAAATAAAGAAAAATGGAGACAAATTTTAATCCGACTTTCAGAGAAGTCACCACAATAAAAAAGCGGTTATAATGTAAAATAAATACGATTTTAAATCACACAAAAAATAATATGGAATGAAGAAACGTCTTAATATTGGGGTTATAATAGAGAATTAGGGCAAAAAAATATATAAATCACAATATTTGTTACATAAAATTATACAAATTAGTTGAATTATTTAAGATTTATGTTTCAAACAAATCAAGTTGTTTGTATTAAAGTGTCTTTAGATTACTCAACCATTGCTTATCTATTCAAAGTTGTGAAAATGTAAGATTATGATATATGATTATAAGCAAAAAATCACTCCAATCTATGTAATTATAATTGTGAATGACATTCTATTAATCACCCATCATTGCTTAATTATTGTAGTTTAACGCTTTATAAACAGGACTACATTTTGATCTATGTAATTACAATTGTGAGTATCATAAAATTTATCACCCATCCATGAAGAATGTTGCTTAACTATAAAATTAAGTTACAAAAATTTCACTTGTAATTCGCTATAAAACTTAAATTATAAGATAAGAATGATTTAATTAAACGTTCCAATCTATTTAATTATAAACGAGTATTATTATATTAATCACCCATCCAAGACGCATGTAAATTTAACTATTATTTCAATTTTTAAACATATATTAGAAAAAAATATTCACTTGGATCTAAGTAATTGTAAGTTTGAGATATGCATGAAGTTCTTTAATAAAAATGATTGATCTCATAAAGAGAAGTAATAAAAACGCAATAATAAATAGATTTTAATGTTCTGAAAGGGAAGTTAATCATTGTTTATCTATTGAAAGTTGTCAATTGTAAAGTTATTATATGTGATTATAAGCAAAAATTCATTCCAATCTATGTAATTATAAATGTGAATGACATTATATTAATCACCCATCATCATTGCTTAACTATTGTAGTTTAATGGTATATAATTATAAATATGACTACACTTTTATCTATATAATTACAATTGTGAGTATCATTAAATTAATCACCCATCTATGAAGAATGTTGCTTAACTATCAAATTAAGTTACAACAATTCACCCATCCAAGACGCACGTTAATTTAACTATTGTTTCAATTTTCAAACTTATATTATAAAAAAATTATTCACTTTGATCTAAATAATTGTAAGTTCGAGAAATGCATGAAGTTCTTTAATAAAAATGATTCATCTCATAAATAGAAGTAATCACCCATCATTGCTTAACTATGCAGTTTAACGCTATATAATTATAAACATGACTACACTTTGATCTATAAAATTACAATTGTGAGTATCATTAAATTAATCACCCATCCATGATGAATGTTGCTTAACTATTAATGTAAGTTACAAAAAATTCAATTGTAATTCGCTATAAAACTTAAATTATAAGATAAGATGATTCAATTATGTATTCTAATCTATTTAATTATTAATCACGTTAATCACCCAATCAAGATGCACGTTAATTTAACTATTATTTCAATTTTAAAACATATATTATAAAAAAATATTCACTTTGATCTGAATAATTGTAAGTTCGAGAAATGCGTGAAGTTCTTTAATAAAAATGATTGATCTCATAAAAAGAAGTAATAAAAACACAATAAAAAATAGATTTTAATGTTCTGAAAGGAAAGTTAATCATTGAGAAAGTTGAAAGCAATAAACGTGGCAATCATAAAGTTAACCATTGCTTATCTATTGAAAGTTGTCAATTGTAAAGTTATTATATGTGATTATAAGCAAAAATTCACTCCAATCTATGTAATTATAATTGTGAATGACATTCTATTAATCACCCATCATTGCTTAACTATTGTAGTTTAACGCTATATTATTATAAAAAGAACTACACTTTGATCTAGGTAATTACAATTGTGAGTATTATTAAATGAATCACCCATCCATGACGAATGTTGCTTAACTATTAATGTAAGTTACGAAAATTTCAATTGTAATTCGCTATAAAACATTAATTATAGAATAAGATGATTGAATTATGCATTATAATCTATTTAATTATAAGACGCACGTTAATTTAACTATTATTTCAATTTTCACTTATACTATAAAACTTATATTATAAAAAATTATTCACTTGGATCTAAATAATTGTAAGTTCGAGATATGCATGAAGTTCTTCAATAAAAATGATTGATCTCATAAAGAGAAGTAATAAAAACACAATACAAAATAGATTTTAATGTTCTGAAAGGAAAGTTAATCATTGAGAAAGTTGAAAGCAATAAACGTGGTAATCATAAAGTATAGAGGAACAAAAGTAGAAATTCTTGTGGTATAAGTAAAATTGTGGTATAAATAAAATGTATTGTTCATATCATTATATAAAACTTTCTCAAAGAATTTATTACTGAATTATACTAAAAAATTGTTAAATTTTAAGTTGTTTCCTTTTTCTATATAACTGAATCATTTATTATTGGATTAATTAAATGCAATCTTTCATATTTTCTGTACATATTGTAACATAAAACTTTTTAATTTTCATTTTATTTTTTTCTCGAGTGAAGCAAATCTTGGAAATGTTATCTTATTAATTAATATCTGCAAGATTCGTGCACGTATGTGAGAGAATGTCATTGAATTTGATACTCAGCAAGGATCTTGTTGCCATTTTTTCTCCAATGCAAGCAAATATATAAAATTGTAATGAAAAAAAAAGTGTACAATGTAAAAAAAAACTATAAAACCATCTTTGGTATTTCCAACCTTCAGGTAAATGGCAAACTGCAATTTCCTTTGTGCATATTCAATTGTAAACGAAACGTTAGAAGAGAGAACAAAAAAAAAAGCAATGCCGGGTGGCAACGATTTGAAAACGTATTCAAAAACAACAAAAGATATTATGGAATGTCCGAAGGTCCACCGTATTTGGATGATAATGTATGAAAAGGAAAAGGTGTTATTATGTGTACGGATTGATTTTTTTTGTATATATCTAATTATAAAGCGATTACTTAATGATCACTTCTCTGCTTTTTTTTTCGTGTGTGTGGTTTATATTTCAATGTATTCTTGCTTGCAGCGTGTAATTTTCTTTGGGAGTGAAAATTGATGGTGGAACGCCTTATTTTTATTTCCAGACCATCATCATCATCAACATCAACGCTGCCGCACGTCTGGTAATCATCATCGGTTTAGAGTAGAAAAAGAGAGGTGTATGGGGTGGTGAATCATGGGTAGAAGGGAGAATTTTAACGGAAATAAGGGAAATAATTTATTAGGCAGGTAGGGGCAGCCGGCGTTTTGAACTTTCCGTATTCTTTCTCCAAAAAAATGGGAATCCGAACAACGCCCGAAGGGGAATAATGAAAGTTCTTGCGACTTGAGGAGTTTCCGAATTAGCGACTTTTAAAGTTAACACTGGAAATGATGATTCATTGTTAATAAACTTTTAATAAAGCTTTACTAATAATAGAAATGTAAAGAAAAAAAAAACAAATCTCAACTTACATATGAATTCTTTACAACAAATTGCAAAAACTTTAATAAACTAATTTTCTTACAAAATTACTGAAACAATTAAGAAACTTGTTTTAACTGATAATATTTTATCAAAAAAATTAATAATAACTTTAATATTAATTGATTTTCCATTCATTTTTTATTTATTCAAACAATTAAAATCACTTTTATCAAATAAATATCAATTTTTGATCAATTCAAATGCATTTATTAAAAGTTTCAAATAATTTTTTCTTCATCGCTTTTGATTATTTGTTATTGAATATCATTGAAACTTGACGTGTATCATGAATGAGGATATGCAGTATTATTTTCAGCGAAACTGTGAGATGAAACATAAAAAAAGAAGGAATTTTTGCATACAAAGTAATTCTCCACTTTGATCGTCCTTTGAAACATACTGACGCAGTATCCGCCACCAACCAATTAGTTTCTTCTTTCCTGTTAGATCTTTTTTTTTTTGGTACTGAAAAATCCACCAGAAACAAAGAAAATAGAGTGAGCTCGGATTGTGTATTGTTAAATAACTCAATAACGCAACAAAAATTGTGTTACATTTTTTCACAAAACGCAAAAGCTTCAAACGGTTTTTTTTATTATTAATTCATAGTAAAACGAAATATTCAAATTAAATTTTAACTTTACAATTTTAATTTATCAAATAAGCAATTTCCTTATAATAGCATTAATTAGTATAAAAGTAAACTATTTCATTTCCATTTGTACAACAATACCTCACAAAGTTACGACAATATCCCGCACTGTTTGAAACCGGACTAAAGGAGATACATTAAAATCGCACAAATATATATTTTTTAATTATTTGTACTTTTCGATTAATTAAAATTTCGAATCCGGACTATGCGAGGTACAAATTTAATAAAGTAAAGTATTTAGATTAATGGAACGAATTTTGATTTTAATAAGCAATGTAGAAAAAGGCATTAATTAGTATAAAAGTAAACTATTTAATTTGCATTTGTACAATAATACCTCACAAAGTTACGACAATATCCCGGACTGTTTGAAACCGGACTAATGGAGATACATTAAAACCGCATAAAAAGAATTTTTTTTTAATTATTTGTACTTTTCGATTAATTAAAATTTCGAATCCGGACTATGCGAGGTACAAATTTAATAAAGTAAAGTTTTTAGATTAATGGAACGGATTTTTATTTGAATATGTAATGTAGAAAAAGGCATTAATTAGTATAAAAGTAAACTATTTCATTTACATTTGTACAACAATACCTCACAAAGTGCGGATTCCAACAATATCTCGGACTGTCTGAAAACGGACTAAACCGAGATTAAAACCGCAGAAAAAAATATATATTTTTTTTAATTATTTGTACTTTTCGATTAATTAAAATATCGAATCCGGACTATGCGAGGTACAAATTGAATAAAGTAAAGTATTTAGATTAATGGAACGGATTTTGATTTGAATATATATTTCATCAATATATTACAATTAATTTGAATTAAATTCATATAATTGGTTTTATACACTGAAGTGCATTGAAGCGTGATTTCTTTAAACCCAGACTTGTCTAGACAGTGATTAACATTTTTGCATAAGTAGTTCCACTTGTAATACATTGAAGGATGCCGTTTTTTACGCCAATCTTGCATAACGATTATAAACGTTTATTAATAAACATAATTTCATTTATTTTTACCAAAAAAACAGTAATTTTGTATAATTATAAACGTTTATTAAGCATTTCTAATACACATTTCTTTTTTTTACTGAAAATTACAGTAGTTTTATAGAGAAAAGTAATATTAAATAAACGTTTAATAATAATCCCAAATTCATATATTTCTTCTTTTATAATAAAAAAAATAGTAATTTTTATATAGAAAATTAATAATTTATTATAATCTATTATAAACTTTTATAACAATCCCAATTTCATATGAATTTACTAAAAAATACATTAATTTTATATAGTTTTTTAATAATCAATTTCATATATTTTGTACTTTTTTTTATTAAAAGTTTTGTAAAGATATGTAGTAATTTGAGCACAATAACCATTGCATTGTTAAAATACATCAGTTATTTTCAAATTTATATATAATTTTATATAATATTTGAATCAAGAATATTTATATGAAAATATGAAGAAAAAACTGTTATTATTTAATTTAAAATTAATTGCTACAATATTTTAAACTATTTTTGTATATTGTTAAATTTGTTAATGTAAAGAGTTAACAATTGTTTTGGTAGTTAAAAACGCGATAATCATGAGTTATTATACATTTTTGATGATGATGAAACAGTTAAAAATCATTCCAGCCAGAAATATTTCCTGCATAAACATTTGTACGTTTAATGTGTACAGTTATATGAATAATAAATACACAAATATGAAACATTGTCCATTATCAAACATACTGCGATGATTGATTTAAACAACAATCAATATAATTGTATGCTCTTCAAATTTCAATTGGATTTAGCTACAACACATATGAAGTGAATATTATTACGTAATGAGTTTTTCTAATGTAGAATTCAAAAGCGTTTATATGTTAATAAATATGTATTAAAATATGTATAAAAAAAAGTACATTGTTTCAATGCAAAAGACATTCTGCGCTAATTAAATGAGTACAAAGAAACGTTTGTCGTTTAATATTCTCGTTGTGCAGTTCGATTCTTCCTCTGGGCTTTCGATGCCCATCGAACAGGAAGCTCGGAAAGGAAGTTGCGGTCATAAATTCCTTAATATTTTCGATTTTGATTTATTTTTCTTTGCATATGCAAATGTCCGCTCTGAAATGGAAATAGCACAAAAGAAACAAGAAATAAAACATAAATAATACAGGTCCGTCAAGATCATCGAGGTGTGCAGCGTAAAACTAGTATATTTCATCGCCAAATTTGGTGCTAAACTAGTTTCGACTACGAGAAAAAGCGAGATGAGTGACAATAAAACAAGAATTATAAATATAAAATTAAAAAAAAAAAAAAACAAAACAACAAACCATGCTGATGTGGTGATTACGATTAAGTACAGGCAAGCAAACTAAGTGTTTAGGGAAAATGTTCGTTTACCTAAAACCAAAAGAAATATCCAAAAGAAAAATCCAAAATCAGTTTTCCCCATCGTCCGGGAACGTCGGTCACGTTTTTACTTTCAAAATTGAGTATATATTTTGTTAATACTGTTTATTTATTTATTTTTTTGATGCTTGAGTATAGAAGACTTGTGTCTTATAATCAAGGAGAAGGGTTCGATCAAAAGAATACACGGAACCAATCACTTCCGTCCATTCTTTCGGCAACAACAGTCAAAACACTTCGGCGGTTCACATAATTTTTACCCCTTAAAAGATAATTTTTATTTATTTTTTTTTTAATTTAGTTTCTTTGTTAATTCGTTTAATTTATAGTTTAGATTGATGAGAGAGAGTCTTTTCGTCTGCGAGTGAGATGGAGATGAGTTTTCGTAATTATATTACATGGACATCGTCGTCGTAACTTCTGTAGCAGAAACTGCAGGCATGTGGATGCACGCGCGCGACCGAGATTGTCTGACCGAAGTCGACAGAGTATTGACCGGGGAAGACCGTCTTGCGCCGAGCACGCCGTGTGTCCTGCCTCCCCCGCACAACCCCCCTGCTCCGTAGCTCTGTCGCGCACCCATCGATCTACCCTTCTTCGTCGCACCAATGGTGTTGGCCCATAGGTGGATGCATGCGTCGTGCAAAGACGCCAGCCGACTCTCTGCGTACGCACTTACATCTATCCATCCATCCTGGCCTACGTAACACTCTTCTGGTACACTTCTACTCCTCCGACTGCTCCTCCTCTTCTTCTTCTTCTTCTTCTTCATCCTCCCACCCTTTAATGAAAAAAACTTGCCTTACTCATAGTCAGATTGACTACAGTGCCCATGAAGACATAACAACAATACATTCAATAGTCGATGGTCAAAGCTATAACTTCCAGATACCAACAGTCATCATGTACTAAATTATATAATCACAAACTTTATAATATCATAGTAATCATTACTAATTATAATCAATAGGCATTGATAGATCTAGTTGGAGAGCCCATATTTAGATTGATTCCATTATACTTGAAGAACTAGCTGCAATAACCAATAATCAAAGCTTCAACTTATAGATTACAATTATAACAGTTTTTATCAATTAGATCTATTGCACAAACTTTATAATTTCATAGTAATCATTACTATTTAGGATCATTAGGCATTGATAGATCTAGTTGGAGAACCCATATTTAGATTGATTCCATTATTCATGAAGAGATAGCTGCAATATCCAATAATGAAAGCTTCAACTTATAGATTACAATTATAACAGTTTTTATCAATTAGATCTATTGCCTTGATACTCAAAATTATATAAATTCTAGTGCACTTGAAAAGCTAACAACAATACATTAAATATTCATTGATCAAAGTTACAATTCCAGTTTCTACAAACAGACCACATTAGTAACAATTTTCACGTATTACATAACATACGAGTAGTTTCGTAGTGTACATAAAACCATAGCAACAATATATTTTATTCATCAACTTCCAACATCTATAAATAAATCACATAAGTCATCATGTACTAAATATATAATCACAAACTTTATAATATCATAGTAATCATTACTACTTATAATCAATAGGCATTGATAGATCTAGTTGGAGAACCCATATAATCATAGCTTCAACTTATAGATTACAATTTGAATACAACTAAAACAGACTTTTATCAATTAGATCTATTGCTTTGATACTCAAAATTATATAAATTCTAGTGCACATGAAAAGGTAACAACAATACATTAAATATTCATTGATCAAAGTTACAATTCCTGTTTCTACAAACAGACCACATTAGTAACAATTTTCATGTATTACATAACATACGAGTAGTTCTTGTTATTATTAAAGATCAATATGTTTGTCTAGTTGTTTGAGAATTAACTGTAGTTCACATAAAACCATACCAACAATATATTTAATTCATCAACCTCCAACATCTATAAATAAATCACATAATTCATCATGAACTAAATTTACTATACTCATAATTAAAACGAAGATTTTAAGATTCATCTTGCACAAAATATTAAATAATAATCATTAAGATTTAAGTCAAGATTATTCATAATGCACTAATTCTTTAAACATGTACAAAACCATAGTTATGTCTTTTCTTTTTCCTAGACTTAATGAAAAATTAGTTGTAAACATATTTAAATTGATAACAATTCATTTGAAGATTTAGTAACAATACATTCAATAATCAAAGCTTCAACATCCATTCAATTCTTTTAATCTACACTTTATGTAATACTCAATGATCATTACTTCAATATCTAGTTTAATCATCATGTAATAATTCTTGAAAAATAACTGTAACAAATTTTCTACCAAACAAAACTTTTGTTATCATTATCATTTAGGATCAATATGTAAAGTCATAGAATCGTTTCACTTGTTAAGTGTTGTCAAGAAGATTTAGTTCCTTCTTTCCTATTAGATCTTTTTTTTGGTACTGGAAAAACCCACCAGAAACAAAGAATTATGAATTGTTAAATAACTCAAT
Source organism: Nicrophorus vespilloides (assembly GCF_001412225.1). Lineage (NCBI taxonomy): Eukaryota > Metazoa > Arthropoda > Insecta > Coleoptera > Silphidae > Nicrophorus > Nicrophorus vespilloides. The sequence goes on along the minus strand of NW_017097435.1, from coordinate 21,707 downwards.
AACGCAACAAAAATTGTGTTACATTTTTTCACAAAACGCAATAGCTTCAAAGAATTTTTTATTATTAATTCATACTAGAACGAAATATTCAAATTAAATTTTAACTTTACAATTTTAATTTATCAAATAAGCAATTTCCTTGTAATGTGGAAAAAGGCATTAATTGGAATAAAAGTAAACTATTTCATTTACATTTGTACAACAATACCTCACATAGTGCGGATTCCGACAATATCATGGACTGTTTGAAACCGGACTAAACCGGACTTTCAACATCTATAAATAAATTCCATAAGTCATCATGAACTAAATTCACTATACTCATAATTAAAATGAAGATGTCAAAAGTCATCTTGCACTAAATATTAAATAATAATCATTAAGATTCAAAACTATAATTAGAATTATTAACACGGATTTTAGTGAAGATTATTCATAATGCACTAATTCTTAAAAAAAAACTATAGTTATATCTTTTCTTTTTCCTAGACTTAATGGAAAATTAGTTGTATACATATTTAAATTGATAACAATTCTTTTGAAGATTTAGTAAAATTATATTCAATTATTTTAATCTACAATTTATGAAAACGATACATGTAATACTCAATGATCATTACTTCAACATCTAGTTTAATCATTATGTAATAATTCTTGAAAAATAACTGTAACAAATTTTCTACCAAACAAAACTTTTGTTATCATTATCATTTAGGATCAATATGTAAAGTCATATGTAGATCTAGTGGTTAGAATCGTTTCTCTCGTTAAGTGTTGTCAAGAAGATTTATGGTTAACACATTTCTGAGGCACTCAAGAGTATCTTGATATCTGCTACACTTTTTTTTTGTAGATGACGATAGCTTTTTAGAGATTTCCGTATCCTCATATAAATAATACCATTAAGTATGGATTCATGACTATTAACTTTTATTTATCTTCTACCCAGTAAAAATAAAACAAAACTTGTAATTTCTGGTAATTTAATTATATATTTTTTAAGTATATTTTTCAGTAATTTGCAAATAACATTAAAATCTTTGCTATTTAATAATTGCAATAGAAATAATAACATTTTACATTTATTGTTTAATACTTTTATTTAGTTTTTCAAAAATTTATTTACATTATTACGTAGGTATTAAATAAGGCAGTATTTATTGGAACGTAAATATTGGTGCATTGTATCAGCTTCTTATTTTACGTGATTTAAAACAGATTTTCGAACTGAAAATAATTAGATTTATAAGTTAATCAGAGCGGAAAGACTGCAGTCTTCGTATATATTTATAAAATAATTAGTTAATGAGCGTTATGATCATGTTTTATAAGATCAGCTCCTTTTTCGGCAACCATTATCGTTGGAAAGTTCGTATGTCCACTGATTATGGTTGGAAAGATTGAAGCATCGATCACCCGAAGTTTATGAATTCCATGCACCTTTAACCTATCATCAACCACCGAAGTCTCATCGTATTTCGGACCCATTTTACACGTTCCCGAGTAATGGTAAACGGTCAAAGTTAAAGTACGACACATGCATCTCACGTAATCATCGGACATGAATTTGTAAGGGCATTCATCCAAAGGAATGGAATTGAGTTTGGCTCCAATCTTCTTGAAGGCCGGCTGCTGCGTTATGTTCTGCATCAACTTTAAAGTCTCCATCAAAGTATCCAAATCATCAGGATCATCAAAGTAGTTGGCGTAGATCAACGGGTGATCCCTGTAATCGCCGCTCGCCAGTTTCAAGTAGCCTTCGCTCTTTGGATTCAGAAGTATGGGCATGATCATGAAACTGTATTCATCCTTTATTGGTTTATAGATTTTCTCGTAAACGCTTTCTTTTATATTGAAATCTTTGTATAATAAATTACTGCTGGCCGTTGAACTTGTCAAGTAAGCTAACTCAATGTTGGGAACAGCTTGGGGATTGAACGGATCATCTAGGTTGTGGAAACTCAAGGCTTCAACGCCTCCCGGGATGGATAAGATGTTAGCACCACCGTTTTCCAAGTAAGCTTGAAGATCTATCTGAGCATTCAATGGGATCGTTATGGGTTGATCGATGGTGTACACTATGGGCAAGCTAACGTGATCTAAGAGATTTCGACCAACAGGTAAATCGGCAACAACTTTGATCTTATGTTTCTTTAATTCCTTTTTGGGTCCTATTCCTGAAAGCATCAGCAGCTGCGGCGAGTTGATCGCTCCCGCTGAAACAATAACCTCTTTCCTTGCCTTAACCACAGTAGATCTTCCCCGACTGACGAACTCGACACCATAAGCCGTTTTCTTGGAATCGATCAAAATCTTCTTAACAGTCGCCAACTTTTTGATATGCAAGTTAATCCTGTTAAAAGGTTTGATGTAAGCGCTATTCGCGCTCTCTCTAAAACCATCTTTCAGATTAGTCTGAATTCGGCTGACTCCAATCTGAGAAGCACCATTGTAGTCCACGTAATTCAAACCAAACTCTTTGTTGGCTTCAACGACTACATCAGCGAAAGGTGTCTTATAAGGGGCATAGCCCACATTCATGTAACCATTCGTACTATGATAATTAGAGTTTTGCAGATTCGGTATGGTCATGTTCTCGATTTTCTTGAAATACGGTAAAACCTCATCAAAAGACCAACCTTCGTTACCAAACTCTGCCCAATCGTTGTAATCTTCCCGATTTCCTCTAGTGTAAATCATATAGTTCAAAGTGCTCGATCCACCCATGACCTTTCCTCTGGGCCATTTGCATTTACCACCGTTCATTCCGCGACAATAATTATGATCCTTCTCCGATGTGTAATTCCAATTGATGCTGCTGAATTGCAAATACCCAACGTTTAAAGGAACATCCATCATCCTATCCTCATCAGTACCTAAAAATTAATATAAAACTATAAAAAGAAAACGTTTAAATTTTTAATAATTTACCAGCTTCGATGAGAAGAATTTTCCAATTGGGATTTTCCGATAAACGATTTGCGATCACGCAACCTGCGCTCCCGGCCCCAACGATGATGAAGTCATACTCCGATTGAAGTTTAGGTTCTTCAGGCGGATTTTCCAGTTGCCTCTCCAAAGTGTCGATCAACTCGACAACATCCGCAGGCAAATCAACAACAACGCAGTTAAATCCATTTAGAATTAACAATACAAATCCCAAATAAATCCACATAATCTATAGGAAATTTCCAAAAATTGCAATAAATACAAGTTTCAAACGGAACGGGTTTATACTTACAAGTTAAAAGACCAGCGACATATGTATGTGTAACTCTACCAGAAAAGAATATTTATATAATTGGGAAGAGAATAAGAAATTAACAAAAGCAAACGGAGATGTTGAAATACGAGCGACGAATGTACATAAGTCTATCAAAAAGTGCATATTTATACAGATAGGAAAATAAAAACAAAATAATAAATGAAAACATTCAAGTAATCAGGGCCGGATCCAGTGAGTGCGAGCCCCGATATATTTTTTTTTGCGTTACCCCTAAAATTAGAATTTACATATTTTAAATGTTTATTATATACAAAATCTAATTAAAAAAATCAAAACTCATAAACAATCAACATAAAAACAATTTATATAACTGAAATGCGTGCATCGCAATCGCTAGAATTGGCTCAAATCCGGCACTGCAAGTAATTGGTATCTAAATAATAATGCAATCGCAATATGTAAACGATTTTAAAATATTCATAACTCAACACAAAAAATAACCTGGATAAAATGACCTTCACAATTGAGAGACATACTTATTGTAAATTCTGTGGAGATAAACGAAACTGTTGCGAAATCCAACCAGTCTATACAACAAAATTAATGCAAATTTGAGTCTGTCTGGTAATTAATATTTGCTATTAAATTATTTATAAACTATTAATGAATTATTTTGCAAAAATCTAATTAAGTCGTTAAATGCATTTCGTAACTCAACTGAGGATATTTATAAGTATTGTTAATAATAAATTATCATTTGAAAAGAATTCCAGTGGAAAATTGAGTGCACTAAATAAGTATGCATATTTCTTGTGTAATTTTATAGGTCAATGAAGTAAAAGTGGATTCTAGAAACATAAAGTAAATTTATCTAAAGTAATCTAAATAAACGAAATTGAACACTTTGCTGATAGGGCGTATATATCCGCCGTCCAATAACTGTTATTTTGGTTCAGTTCCTCAAACTAAATATTTCATCTTTAATAAAATTATTATCTTCAGTCATATTTCTTGTATAATTTTATAGGAGTAAAAGGAGATTCTAGCGACATAAACTAAATTTACCTAAAGTAAACGAAATTGAATACTTTGCTGATAGGGCGTATATATCCGCCGTCGATTAACTGTTATTTTGCTTCAGTTCCTTAAACTAAATCTTTCATCTTTAATGTTAAATCTTTCATCTCTAATGTTATTAAAATTGCATAATTTTGACATAAAAATAAAAAAGTGCTTAACTTTTTTTCAAAATTTTCTTTATAAGAATACTTTTGATAACACCATGTCTTTTTAAAAATACGCTATCTGCATGTAACTAATTATTTTACTTTAACAAATTTCATGTTTCTAATCATATTTCTTACCTAATATCATTAAAATTACAGCATTTCGGTTTAAAAAGAAAATGTTGTTAGTTTTCGATATAAGAATATTTTGGATCAGATTTACTAAAATACGTGTATTTGCGTTTTGTGTTTAAGGTGATTGCGTGACTGCTCCTTTCATAATAAAGTTATAAACTTAATGAATTAAATATTTGCACAATGAATGTGAAATATGTGGGACTAAATTGAGATTAAATTAATTATTGGATTGTCTGACCTTAGAAATAAAAAAAAATATATGAATAAAAGTAAATGGTTGCTGAAATACAAAATATATCCATCACTAAATAAGTAAGCATATTTCTTGTGTAATTTTATAGGTAAATGAAGTAAAAGGGGATTCCAGAAACATAAACTAAATTAACCTAAAGTAATCTAAATAAACGAAATTTAACCCTATGCTGATAGGGCGTATATATCCGCCGTCGATTAACTGTTATTTTCGTTTAGTTCCTTAAACTAAATATTTCATCTATAATTAAAAAATTATTATCTTTAGTCATATTTCTTGTCTAATGTTATTAAAATTGCATAATTTTGACATAAAAATTAAAAAAATCTTTATAAGAAACTTTTGACACCATGTCTTTTTACAAAATTCTCTACTGCATATAACTAAATCTTTTACTTTAACAAATTTCACATTTCTAATCTTATTTCTTACCTAATATTATTAAAATTACAGCATTTCGGTTTAAAAGTAAAATGTTGTTAATTTTCGAATATTTTGGATCAGATTTACCAAAATACGTTTATCTGCGTTTTGCGTTTAAGGTGATTGCGTGACTCCTTTCATAATAAAGTTATAAACTTAATGAATTAAATATTTGCACAGTGAATGTGAAATATGTGGGACTAAATGAAGATTAAATGAATTATTGGATTGTATGACCTTAAAAATAAAAAAGAAATTTATATGAATAAAAGTAAATGGTTGCTGAAATACAAAATAAATCCCTCACTAATTAAGTAAGCATATTTCTTGTGTAATTTTATAGGTAAATGAAGTAAAAGGGGATTCTAGAAAAATAAACTAAATTTACCTAAAGTAATCTAAATAAACTAAATTTAACCCTATGCTGATAGGGCGTATATATCCGCCGTCGATTAACTGTTATTTTCGTTCAGTTCCTTAAACTAAATCTTTCATCTTTAATAAAATTATCGTCTTTAGTCATATTTCTTGTCTAAAGTTATTAAAATGCATAATTTTGACATAAAAATAAAAAAAAATCTTTAAAAGAAACTTTTGACACCATGTCTTTTTACAAAATACTCTATCTGCATATAACTAAATCTTTTACTTTAACAAATTTCACATTTCTAATATTATTTCTTAGCTAAAATTATTAAAATTACAGCATTTCGGTTTAAAAGGAAAATTTGTTAATTTTCGAATATTTTTGATCAGATTTACCAAAATACGTTTATTTGTGTTTTGTGTTTAAGGTGATTGCGTGAATGCTCCTTTCATAATAAAGTTATAAACTTAATGAATTAAATATTTGCACAGTGAATGTGAAATATGTGGGACTAAATGGAGATTAAATGAATTATTGGATTGTCTGACCTTAAAAATAAATAAAAAAATATATGAATAAAAGTAAATGGTTGCTGAAATACAAAATAAATCCCTCAGTGTTTGTACGTTTTAGTTTCACCTCTTTTTTTCTCTCTCAACGAGGGTGAATGCATGACCTGCATTCACCCGCGCATGCATACATATATTAAGTGTAATTTATATGAACTAATTAGTTTCATTTCAACGATAATTAATGTATGGACGTCGTCCAAAAGAATAATAATAGTAACAATAATAATAATGGTGGTGGTAATAACAACAGCAGCAACGTTGGCGTGTAATAATCTGGAAGGGTTCATTTGCCTTCAAATCCACCCTTGTTTCAGATATGAAGCAATACAGAGAATGACACGCTATATGCAAATTAACGTATTTTTGTTTTGTTCTATATACACATACATAACGGCAATCTCTTTCTAAATGTATTTCACTCGTTGTGTTCGTTGTACTCTGCATTTCGAGTTTGCGACCGTCTTTTTTATACATCGACACTGACGCCGACAACATTCCAACACCACCTCCACCCCAAACGAAATTACACGTCTAGTAACTTTGTCCTGTAAAATATACAAGCTACATAGTTAAAAAATAGCTAGTGCAAATAAATTCCCACTTTACGAATTCTTACTTGCAAATTTAATGAATATACAATGAAATTAATTTATAAAGAAAAGTTTAATTTCTCATTTTTTTGTTTATAATTTGAGGTTTCATTTAAAACCATTATAAATCTCAACTTGTGTTTTCCACAATAATTTCAGATCTTTTCAAAATCGAAATATATAACTAAAGATGACAGTTTCTAGTTTATAATTTTTGTTGAATTATGTCATTTTCTTGCCTGGTTATTCTGTAATTAAGTAAAACGTGACACTTTTCATAATTTATATCTTTCATACGTAGAGTATGAAAGCATGACTGTACGAAGATGACAATATTCTCATTAGAAAAGATATTTTTTTGTCTTTAATTTGCATATATCAACGTATAATTGTCTTCCGCCAATGGTGAGTAATTTAAGAAAATGTGAAGATGCTCCATAAATTTTCAGAACTTTTCAGAATAGAAATATTGATACTAGATTTGAATAGACTCTTATTTACAATTTATATTGAATTGTGTGGTTTTACTGAAATTTAATAAATCATTTGATAATACACTTTCATACGTAGTGTAAGATTGGATGACAGCACAAAGATGCCAACAGTCTCATTGGAAAGGTGAGATTTTTGTCTTTAATTTGCATATATCAACGTATAATTGTCTTGAGCGAATGGTGAGTAATTCTTTAAAATCAGAACTTTTCAGAATAGAAATTAAATAAAACATTTCATAATACATTTTCAATTTTGACATGTTTCACAGCTTAAATCATTTCATACGTAGTGTAAGATTAGATGACAGCACGAAGACGTCAGCAGTCTCATTGGAAAGGTGAGATTTTTGTCTTTAATTTGCATCTATCAACGTATAATTGTCTTCAGCGAATGGTGAGTAATTCAAGAAAATGTGAAGATGTTTCACAAATTTTCAGAACTTTTCAGAATAGAAATATTGATACTAGATTTAAATAGACTCTCTGTTTACAATTTATATTGAATTGTGTGGTTTTACTGAAATTTAATGAAACATTTCATAATACACTTTCATGACTATGTTGAAGCTTGGATGACAGCACGAAGATGCCAACAGTCTCATTGGAAAGGTGAGATTGTTGTCCTTAAATTTGCATATATCAACGTATAATTGTCTTCAGCGAATGTTGAGTAATTCAAAAAAATGTGAAGATATTCCACACATTTTCAGAACTTTTCAGAATAGAAATATAGATACTAGATTGAAATGTGACAGACTCCTGTTTACAATTTATATTGAATTGCGTGGTTTTACTGAAATGAAATAAAACATTTCAAAATACATTTTCAATTTTGACATGTTTGACATGTTTGACAGCTTAAATAATTTCATACGTTGTGTAAGATTGGATGACAGCACGAAGATACCAACAGTCTCATTGGAAAGGTGAGATTTTAATCTTTAATTTACATATATCAACGTATAATTGTCTTGAGCAAATGGTGAGTAATTCAAGAAAATGTGAAGATATTCCTCATATTTTCAGAACTTTTCAGAATATAAATATTGATACTAGATTGAAATGTGACAAACTCCTGTTTACAATTTATATTGAATTGCGTGGTTTTACTGAAATGAAATAAAACATATCATAATACACTTTCAATTTTGACATGTTTGACAGCTTAAATCATTTCATACGTAGTGTAGGATTGGATGACAGCATGAAGACGTCAGCAGTATCACTGGAAAGGTGAGATTTTGGTCTTTAATTTGCATCTATCAACGTATAATTGTCTTCAGCGAATGGTGAGTAAATCAAGAAAAAAAGTTGTTCCACAATTTTTCAGAACTTATCAGAAAATAAATATTGATACTAGATTGAAATGTGATAGACTCCTGTTTACAATTTATATTGAATTGTGTGGTTTTACTGAAATTAAATAAAACATTTCATAATACACTTTCAATTTTGACAGCTTAAATCATTTCATACGTAGTGTAAGATTGGATAACAACACGAAGACGTCAGCAGTCTCATTGGAAAGGTGAGATTCTTGTCTTTAATTTGCATATATCAACGTATAATTGTCTTCAGCGAATGGTGAGTAATTCAAGAAAAAAAGATGTTCCACAATTTTTCAGAACTTATCAGAAAATAAATATTGATACTAGATTGAAATGTGATAGACTCCTGTTTACAATTTATATTGAATTGCGTGGTTTTACTGAAATTAAATAAAACATTTCATAACACACTTCCAATTTTGACATCTTTGACAGCTTAAATCATTTCATACGTAGTGTAAGATTGGATAACAACACGAAGACGACAGCAGTCTCATTGGAAAGGTGAGATTCTTGTCTTTAATTTGCATATATCAACGTATAATTGTCTTCAGCGAATGGTGAGTAATTCAAGAAATTGTGAAGACATATAAAAAATTGCACAAATTTTCAAAATCAAAACATCGATACTAGATTGAAATGACACAGTTTGCGTAATTTGCGTGATTATGCTGAAGTTAAATAATACATTAATTTACTCAATATTTATTACTTCATTCTGGTTAGTTTCCTGTAAGTTTATCTTCTCAGTTTTACGACTTTAATTTAAGTGAATAATTACTGATCATTAATATTGGCTCGCAAGAATCGTATTCCATTCCATAACTCATGTGTATGAGAAGTGGAAGAGTATATTCAAGTGGCGGAGTGTCTTTAATCAAATTATGGACGCCTGAGGGTCCGGAAAATTGGGCACTTCTTTAGCTCCGGCTAATTGAAATTAGGAAATGGCCCTCATCTGGCCACCCTTCGAAGAACGCACGAAACTGGTGCACTTCTTTAATTGCAGCCCTCTGTCCGCCAGCAGAAAATCGCCTCCGGAATCCAATTTGTGCATGAATTATGTGCGGGGGTGCATTTAATCTTCTGGTTTACGGGCCTCGAAAACTCGATGGACGTCCGATAGAGATTGGAGTGAAAAGCCTCGGAATCTGAGCCAAATGTGCCTTGAAATTCATCACCGGTCAAAGATCTTTAGATATATCGCATGATTTCATGCCCATTTTCCGATACGAAAGCTCCAGATTTCGTTTAAGATTGATTACAATATTTACATAAATAAATATCTAAAGGAAATTCTCAGTAAAAAGTACATATTTTTGCTTACATTTATCGAATAAAAATAACAAATTTCATGAATGAATCTTTGTTAATAAATCATCGATGAAACTTGCAACTTGTTCATTAAAATATAAATTAAAAAGTTTCGTTGATCTAAAAGCGTTGTCGTCGATTCTCACTTCTTGTTCTCACGATTATTGTTGTTGGCAGTTTTCCACGCAGTGCTTTTTTCATCCCCCCATTCGTGCATTTTAAGTGGTCCCGACTCTTGGAATTTTGATGTACGACTGAGTGTACATTATGTAAGGTCACATATAAACCGCCCCGCGCCGTCGCCTCCGCCGAGCGATGTTTAATAACTCAGCCACTATTTGTCATGGCTCCGGTCTCGTTAATCATCCTGAAAGGATGAAGGAAAAAGCTCGGGGTTCGAGGACAATACACAGAAGAGAGCTATATCTTTTTCTAGTTTTCCGTTGTTTATTTTTAGGATATATTTCTCTCTATATTTTCATATTTTTTTTATTTTCTTTATACGGTGGATCCACCTTATATTGTCCCAGATTATTATCTGGACCGCAAGTTACATGATTTTACCGATATAAACTTCTTTATTGTCGACCATGAGGAAACTGGCATCGTTTCAATTCGCATATTGAGAAAATTATCAGACTAGAAAGTAATATCAATAAAATCACAATGAAGGCAATCATTTCTGAACAATTCGCTGTTTGGATTAATGAAATGCAAACCAAGACAATTATATAAACTTGTAGTGTATACGTAAATTCATGAAAAATTGAAGTATAGTTTACTTTATTATATACACAAATGTATCAGTTAGGTAATGAAAATTACATAATTATTTAGGAAAAACGTTTTACATTAATAATTGTGTAGTGTAATGATGATTTGTGGAAACACTCCATTTTTCCAGGCTTAAAAAACATTTTTACAACTTTGACTTTAAATTACAAGAAATTGGTAATAGCTACAAATGTAACAAATGGCACGTTGGAAAGCCCAAAGATATAGCTTTAATTTACGAGCACAATCATGATTGTGCTCTGTATAGTTATTGAGAAAATTGATGATTTTTGAAGACACTCCATTATAAAAATTTAATGAAATTAATAATTGTACGGCTATCCAATATCAGGTGGCGCTAATCATAAATAATTAAACGCTCATAACTCTATAAATTATTAATCAATCAATGAAATGAACCGAGTATTACATAATAGTAAAGAATATTTATCTTTCAGCTAATACAAATCATTAATTACGCCGTTAATTAAGAATCTCTGATTTGAGCAGCGCCAAAACAGCGGAACTACAACCTTTGATATATTGCTAACAGATGGAGCCAGCTGTCACGAAAAATGGAATATTCATTTTGCGCCTTAAGTTCAGGCAACTAAACATACTTATACAATTTGATGAACAAATATAAAAACAACGGCTTAGATAATGGCCTGTATTTTCGTAAACATTAGCTCCCAGAAGAATGTTATAGATGTATGTTAATCTTGAATATACACAGATTAAAATTAGCGTAAATATTAGTTGGTAGCTGCAATGGTATCTTCATAATTCATTAACAAACTTTTGTATTTCTGAAATAAGTTAGGAAAATTACGTCTTTGAAAATGGTCTGTATTTTCGTTAAAATAAGCTCCCAGAAGAATGTTATAGATAGATGTTGATCTTGAATATACACAGATTAAAATGAGCGTATATATACGTGTGCAGCTGCAATGGCGTCTTCATAATTAATTGACAAACTTTGTTATTTCGCAAATGACAGATGGAAAAATAACGTCTTCGAAAATGGCCTGTATTTTCGTAAAAATTAGCTTATACGAAAATGTTGGATATATATATTGATCTTAAATATACACAGATTAAAATGAGCATACATATACGTTTGTAGCTGCAATGGCGTCTTTATATTTAATTGACAAACTTTCTTGAGACAGTTGGTAAAATAACGTCTTCAAAATGGCCTGTATTTTCGTATACACGCGCTCCAAGAAGAATGTTTAATATGGATGTTGATCTTGAATATACACAGATTAAAATAGGTTTGAAACTATCATAGCTTCGTTATAATTAATTATTAAACTTTAATAATTGACTGATTGAAAAACAACGTCTTCGAAAATGTACTGAATTTTCATAAAAAGTTGCTCCCAAAAGTATTTTGAATATGAATATTGAACTAGAATATACATATATTTAAATGAGCATAATGCATGGTTGTAGCTACCATAGATTTGTCACAATTAATTATCAAACTTTGATATTTGATAGCGTAGAAAACACCGCTAACGCGTTAAAGCTTAATAACTTTCTTATTAATTGACCAAAACTAACGTATTTTATAATAAACGAAGGCGAAAGAATTATTCTTTATATGAATAGCCATTTATTTAACTATTTTTTTCAATTTTCCGCAATACCTTCACGTTTACTAAAAAAATCGATTACTACAAGTGTTAATTAAACCATCAAATACGCAAATTAAAGAGAAAACTATAACCTTTTCAATGAGCTAACTGCCGGTATTGCGGTTTGGTCAGTTCATCTATTATAAGTACATCAAAATCAAGTATTTTAATTCAATTGAACCTAATGAAAAATATTTTATTAAGCACCTGAGGAATCGATTTACCCAAATTTTATAATTGATGTAATAGGAATAATGATGCTTTTTGAATGGTACCTTTATATCAATAATTACAAAAATAACACACAAACATCATAGCTCCATCCCCATTGGGTCAATAATCAAAAGCTATGTAATTAATAATATATAGTGTACAAATATGAATACAAACAATCAAATATAACAATCAAATATATTTATTTTTAAACAACTAATTTCATAATTTCCATGCTTTTTTTTACGTTCTCTCTGCTTTCTTCATTAAATAACATTCATAATTTTTCAAGGATCTCAGATATTAAGGGTTAGTTGCTTATATTTTTCTTCTTATATACCTAATTACAATTACACCTAATCAATAATATCTAATTAAAAAGATCAAGTTTCTTTCGTTAAAAATTATTAACAATTTGTTCTATTTAGAAAATATCACGCAACGGTCGCTTATTCTGTTTGTATGTTATGTAGGCTCGTTGAAAATGTGATGTATTCAGCTTTGAACTAAGTGATTGATGATGTAATTATCTTAAAGGGTTGTCGAGCAATTCATGAAAATAAATCAAGAAAAACTTGGTTTCCAAGTTACCTAACAAACATTACATAACTTTTCTTTCATAAAAATTTGCGAAAGGTTGGCGCCTATCTTACGCAATTAGGAAACGCAACAAAAGTTACTTAATTTTCGTGTATGTTACGTTTGCAAGTTTGACTTTAAATTATAGGAAATCGGCAATAGTTACAAATATGACAAATGGACCGTTGGAAAACCCAAACATTTAGCTTTAATTTACTGACTTTTTCATAATTGTACTCTGTATAGTTATTGAGAAAATGTATGATTTTTGAAGACACTCCATTATAAAAAGTTTTTCAACTTGAAAATAGTGCGGATACACATTGTCAGATGACGCTGATCATAAATAATTAAACGATCATAACTAATTAAACAATTGCCTGTATCACAAAAATCTGATACGAAAGTCGTTGGTTCAATTCCGAAAATCAACAAAAATTTGTGGTGGCTGTTAAACCCGAAAAGGGGTAGAAATAGGGCCGGAGAGATTTATGTCAATAAAAATTGATATAAATCTCTTAAAAACTTAAAAAAAAAAAAAAAATTAAACAATCAATGAAATGATCGTACAATTGCATAACATTAATGAATCTTTATCTTTCAGCTAATACAAATCATTAATTATAACGCTAATTAAGAATCTCTGATTTGAGCAGCGCCAAATCAACTGAACTTGTATTTTTGGTTGCCTGTTCAATTCGTGCAAATTCTTGCAATTTCTTGAATATGGTGCACTTGATTATTAACAATTTAATTATCAACAAATAAAATGTATTATACGCTTGATATTTATTAATTTATAATGTTATATAAAGTATTTTAAATATTAAATCAATTGCTAATAAATACTGTTTCATGATTCATTTACTAACAATTACTTAGTTTCAATGAAAAAAAAAATAGTAATAAGAATAATAAATACTTGAATAGAAATACATATATGTACATACATAAAAAAAAATAAAGATGCCGACTATCAAATGAAAAAAAAAGCTCAAATCACAAAATAAGCTATTTCAAATGTTACATATGTATTTAAATAGTACATAAGTGAATGACTTCGGCATTTCTTGCAATTGAATGTGTAAGAATATTATCGTGACTATTGCTTGTTAACTTGAATCAAATCGGACAAGTCGTTGGTTAGGAATTGTTCGATGAACCTCGTCTTCTTCCGGCAATGAGGTTTCGGTGTGTTCCTCATCGGTGTCCTCATCAAAATATCCCCAAAGATTATAGATAATCCATGACAATCCAAACCGTTATCCACAGAATACTTCAGAAGATCTTGCAAGAACATACACACGTACAAGAATACGTTACGCTCCAATTTATGGAATTGTTCAAGGATCTGAAATTTTATTTGAAATTAACTGAATTTAGAAAAAAAATGTTTATAATCATCAACTCACTTCTTTGCACTGAGCGAAGCTTTCGCAAGCTTCGATACATCTCTTATGTAAATGGTAGGGCACCACTGGGTCCTTGGTGAATGACAAGAATATTAATAATGATTCAGCTACAGCGTATGGACTATCAGCTAATAAATTGGTTAAGGAATACAGTTAATTTTACAATTTAAAATCAATGTAAATCTATTAAAAAAGGATACAGATTTGATCTAAAGTTCCACTGTCTAAACATTCCCTGATTTTCTTCATTTCTTCGTGCAAAGCGGAAGATTCAAATAAGTCTCTAGTTTTAAGCGCCTTTCTGTAAAGGAAATCGATGAGCAACCAAAGCTCTCTGGGAACCGAGTACAGAACCTGAGATTGACCATTCTCCTATTAAAACAATAAATTAATTAATAAGAAACAAATAACTTATTATGTAATAGACTTACGGCATGTTTAAGTTGTTCCGGCGTTAGATTAAGTATAGGCACCGGACATCTGCAGAGAGTAGAGACGGACATGGTGAAGCAAGATCTTTGGCATTTGGCCGAAACAGTAATAAATAAGTCTTTTCCACCCTCCAAGTGTAACACAAGAATATCGTCAAGCGACTGTAGGGCTTGCTCTAAATTAATTTCTAAACGTATATCCGATTTTTCACCTAAACAAAACCATTTAAATAAATAAATAAAAATTAGATATAATTCAAACCTGGATTGATCCTGCCACAAAACGGGGTGATTCTGAGCCACTCCTTGCAATAAGATTTCTCATCGTTCTTTTGTATGAACTTAAAGTCAACTGGTACCTAAAAATGTAATGTTATTTGGATTATTAATGTGATTTGATTTATTTACCATTCCCGTATTTGCTACTATAATATCTTTAGCTTGAGGCTCCCTAAACTTAACAGTGTCGAAGACGACGTCTGTACTGTCTATTGTTACTTGTGGCAAGAACTCGTTCTCTAGTTTATCCATGCTCTTCAGCAGATCCTCGTGTATCCGTCTATATTTTTCTCGATTGACGATGCCGATTTCCGAACGGAAGAGCGCGTTCACCGGTTTGTGATCACTGATCTTCAATTCCATGAACGATCTGTAGAGTTGCTGGTAAATGCCTTTGCCTTTAAAGAAAATCCGGTCCGTCCAAGCGGGAGCCCTCGCCTTCTCACTGCTATCATACCTATCCGAATTCACGTCGTATTTGTAAGTAGGTTGGAAATTAATATCACCTTCTTCGAATCCCTAATACAAAAAAAAAGAAAAATGTAATTAAGAAAGCAATGAATTTGGTGCAAAATTACCGCTAGTATTTTTCCGCGTTCCTTCTCTTGATTCAACTGATCATGGCACAAAATTGTATTCAAATCGCCCATCGCGATGTGTTTTTTGACTTCGTGAGTATCTAAACGCCGGATCCGATAATTCATATCGCCCAACCAATAAATTTGACTGAAAATATATACAATTTATAGATATAGAATTTATGAATTTGATTGGAAATTTACTCATGATCTTTGATTGCTTGAGGATGTCTTTTGAAGTTGATCTTCGTGTTAATATCATTGTAATCCTGGTTACGTCTCTCAACTTCTTCAACGTGAGCGGCCAAATGACAGTTGACGAAGCATAGGGTCGTGTTGTGTAATTGAAAGCTGACCGCTACTCCGCCCTTGTTTCCCTGTAATTTTTGGAAATTGCTATGATTGCATTTGGGTTCAAATCAATTGCGTTCACTCACCATCTTCCCTAAAATACCGGTACCCACGTAATCCACGGCGACATTGCTCACGTGCTCGAAGTGAGTGTAATTGATCATCACGGCTAATTGAATTCCAACCAGTCGAACGATACCCACAAGTCTGTACTTTGCCTTCGGGTGCGTTGACCATTCCAAAGCCTTTCTGAAAATTATAAAACATAATATTAACATCTGTATTTTGTACTGTTTGTTCATTATAGATTTTCATGACTTTTGTAGTAAAAGTTTCAATATTCAAAATTTAATTATTAAACCAATGTAAATAATATAAGCATTGGTAAAAATTAGAATCTAAACATGTCAAAGATCAAATTGAAACAATAAAATTGAATTGAAACTCCAAAATCAAGATGAGCAACCTTTTTTTTTTACAACAAATAATTTAACATCATTCCAATGCTTTTCTTAAAATTATAAAGAAATAATAACATCAATATTTTATATATGCATAATTCGGGTCTATATCGCAAGCCCGACAACCGAAAGACCGTCTATTGAAATCCCGACGTTCGAAATCCCGTCTGTATTAAAATCCCGACGCTTGAAATCCCTACTCTGTCAAAATCCCGACTACCATAATCCCGACAATCAAAATTCCGACTATATCGAAATCCCGGCTACCATAATCCCGACTATATCGAAATCCCGACTACCATAAAAATGTTATTGTAGAAATTTATAATAATAAAAGAGACTGTCGGGATTTTGATTGTTGGGATTATGGTAGTCGGGATTTTGACATAGTCGGGATTTCGATATAGTAAGGATTTCGAACGTCGGGATGTTGAGCCAGACGGGATTTCGGTTGTCGAAAAAAATATTAAACTAGACAACGAATCATTGGAAATGTATTGCTTTTTCGAATATTTCTTTAAAGAGCAAAATTTTTAACTAACGTAACTGTTTGTTCATTATAGATTTTCACGACTGTTGTAGTAAAAGTTTCAACATTCAAAATTTAATTATTAAACGAATTAAAAAAATAATGTTGTTATAAACAAACCATTTCAATGCTTTTCTTAAAATTATGAAAAAAAAAATAATAACATCAATGTTTTATATATGCATAATTCTAATATAAAACCTGAAAAATTCGCAAATTTTATACTGACATACAATTAAAATAAAGCTAGTTTTATAGAGACAATGAATTATTATTGAAAATGTAAATATTGTTTCAAAACTGTTTTTAGCAAAAGTTTCAACGCGTTCATTCACATTTTAAATATATAACGAATGTAAATAATATAAGCCTAGTATATGGTAAAAATTTGAATCTAAACATGTCAAAGTTGAATCAAAAACAATACTTTAAAACATGGATTATCAACAGATAGAGATGTTAAAAACAAATTACTGTAATTTAATGGCTTTTTTTTAATTTTACATGTGAAAAAGCAAAGTATTTTATACTCGCATATTGAGTATTGAAAAAAAAATATTAAACTAGACAACGAATTATTGAAAATGTATTGCTTTTTCGAATATTTCTTCAAAGAGCAAAATTTTTAACTGTTCATTATAGATTTTCACGACTGTTGTAGTAAAAGTTTCAGCATTCAAAATTTAATTATTAAACGAATCAAAGATCAAATTGAAACAATACTCTAAAGCCAAGATGAGCAACCTTTTTTTACAACAAATAATGATGTTAAAAATAAACCATTCCAAAGTTTTTCTTAAAATTATGAAAAAAATAATAACATTAGTATTTTATATATGCATAAGTCTAATATAAAACCTGAGAAACTCGCAAATTGTATACTGACATACAATTAAAATAAAGCTAGTTTTATAGAGACAATTAATTATTATTGAAAATGTAAATATTGTTTCAAAACTGTTTTTAGCAAAAGTTTCAACGCGTTCATTCACATTTTAAATATAGAACGAATGTAAATAATATAAGCCTAGTATATGGTAAAAATTTGAATCTAAACATGTCAAATTGAATCAAAAACAATACTTTAAAAAATGGATAATCAACAGATAGAGATGTTAAAAACAAATTACTGTAATTTAATGGCTTTTTTTTTAATTTTACATGTGAAAAAGCAGAGTATTTTATACTCGCAAATTGTGTATTGAAAAAAAAAATTAAACTAGTCAACGAATCATTGAAAATGTATTGCTTTTTCGAATATTTCTTCAAAGAGCAAAATTTTTAACTAAGGTAATTGTTTGTTCATTATAGATTTTCACGACTGTTGTAATAAAAGTTTCAGCATTCAAAATTTAATTATTAAACAAATCAAAGATCAAATTGAAACATTACTCTAAAGCCAAGATGAGCAACCTTTTTTTTACAACAAATAATGATGTTAAAAATAAACCATTCCAATGCTTTTCTTAAAATTATGAAAAAAAAATAATAACATCAATGTTTTATATATGCATAATTATAATATCAAACCTGAAAAACTCGCAAACTTTATACTGACATACAATTAAAATAAAGCTAGTTTTATAGAGACAATGAATTATTATTGAAAATGTAAATATTGTTTCAAAACTGTTTTTAGCAAATTTTCAACGCGTTCATTCACATTTTAAATATAGAACGAATGTAAATAATATAAGCCTAGTATATGGTAAAAATTAGAATCTAAATATGTCAAAGTTGAATCAAAAACAATACTTTAAAACATAGATGATCAATCTTTTTTACAACAAATAGAGATGTTCAAAACAAATTACTGTAATTTAATGGTCATTTTTGTAATTTAATATGTGAAAAAGTAAAGTATTTTATACTAGCAAATTGTGTATTGAAAAAAAAAATTAAACTAGTCAACGAATCATTGAAAATGTATTGCTTTTTCGAATATTTCTTCAAAGAGCAACATTTTTAACTAACGTAACTGTTTGTTCATTATAGATTTTCACAACTGTTGTAGTAAACGTTTCAACATTCAAAATTTAATTATTAAACGAATTAAACAAATAATGATGTTATAAACAAACCATTTCAATGCTTTTCTTAAAATTATGAAAAAAAATAATAACATCAATGTTTTATATATGCATAATTCTAATATAAAACCTGAAAAACTCGCAAATTTTATACTGACATACATTTAAAATAAAGCTAGTTTTATAGAGACAATTATTATTGAAAATGTAAATATTATTCAAAACTGTTTTTAGCAAAAGTTTCAACACGTTCATTCACATTTTAAATATAGAAAGAATGTAAATAATATAAGCCTAGTATATGGTAAAAATTAGAATCTAAATATGTCAAAGTTGAATCAAAAACAATACTTTAAAACATGGATGATCAACAAATAGAGATGTTAAAAACAAATTACTGTAATTTAATGGTCTTTTTTTAATTTTACATGTGAAAAAGCAAAGTATTTTATACTAGCAAATTGTGTATTAAAAAAAAAATATTAAACTAGACAACGAATCATTTAAAATGTATTGCTTTTTCGAATATTTCTTCAAAGAGCAAAATTTTTAACTAACGTAACTATTTGTATATTATAGATTTGCACGACTGTTGTAGTAAAAGTTTCAGCATTCAAAATTTAATTATTAAACAAATCAAAGATCAAATTGAAGCAATACTCTAAAGCCAAGATGAGCAACCATTTTTTACAACAAATAATGATGTTAAAAACAAACTATTCCAATGATTTTCTTAAACTTAATAACATCAGTATTTTATATATGCCTAATTCTAATATCAAACCTAAAAAACTCGTTAATTTTATACTGACAATCAATTAAAATAAAGCTAGTTTTATAGAGACAATAAAATATTATTGAAAATGTAAATATTGTTTCAAAACTGTTTTTAGCAAAAGTTTCAACACGATCATTCACATTTTAAATATTAGAAGTATTAGTAAAAATTAGAAGTATTAGAAGTATTAGTAAAAATTAGAATCTAAACATGTCAAAGTTGAATCAAAAACAATACTTTAAAACATGAATGATCAACCTTTTTTACAACAAATAGAGATGTTAAAAACAAATTACTGTAATTTAATGGTATTTTTTGTAATTTAACAGCTTTGACAAAAAGCGCAAGTAAATGTTAAGAAAGGTGTAATTCTAAATTTGTACTTACTGCCATTCCGCTTCACGTACTGTTTCGTTGAATATGAAAGCCTCTTTGCTGAGATCCAATTCCTGAAAGCCGATCGCATAAATATCAGGTGGTTCGTCGGAACAGTTCAGCCACCTCTTCAGATTCTCTACATCGGTTGGAGGTGCTTTACCGTTCACATTCCATGTCCCAACGAAAATCCTATAAAGAAATTAATTATAAACTTGTATATTAAATTGTCATTTTAATAGAAATAGAATAATCATCTAATTTTTCAATAAATTTAAATTTAATTTAAACAAAATACAAGCAACATTTGCAGAAGAATTAAACTTTTCTCTACAAATTAGCTTTCAATGAATGTAATAAAACAGAGGTGTCCAAACTACGGCCCGCGGGCCAAACCCGGCAGGCGATTTTATCCGGCCCGCCAAGTATTTTGAAAAATTTCGTAAAATATAAACTTTATTCGATCACGTGCACTCAATCATCGCCAATTTCGATCTTTCCTCGAAGAAATTGAATCTGAGTCTGTTGACTTGTCGTATTATACAAAAAAGTTCGATGGCTTAGCTGTGGAAAAGTGTTATTGCAGTTCTTCAAGCTCAGAAAGGAAATTAAAATTTTTCTTGCGGAATAGAATCACCCTGAACCGCTTTTATCGGATGCATAGTGGCTCTGGAAGTTGGCAATTTTTGCAGATGTCGTGATAAACGTAAATAACTTGAATTTAAATCTCCAAGATAAAAACAACTTAATTTGTGATTTATTGCTGATATTGCTCGAAAGTCATATGAATGAATGTAATTTTTCCCATTTCACGTGCTGTGAAAAATTTAGTACAGAAACTGACGAAAGATTTTCCACCATATTTGCTGTAAAAACTAGATTTAAAACTAGAATTTCAAAAGCGTTTTTTCTGATCTTGACATAAATTCATAGAAAAAAAGGCTGTTTCAAAATCCATATGACTGCGACGTTTCAAGTCAGTTTCAAATGGAAATAATTGATCTTCAAGCTAGCGATCAAATCAAGAACAAATACAAGGAAGGAAACTTGATCGATTTTTACAAATTTTTGGACGCAAAAGAGTTTCCAAATTTAAAGCAATTGGCTGGTAAATTTATTTCTATGTATGGCACTACCTATATGTGCGAACAAACTTTTTCCAGGATGAAGTATCTGAAATCTAAATATAGGGCAAATTTATCGGATGATCATAATTGGTGTTTCCGATTTGAATCCCAACTTTGAAGAAACTCTCCAGGAAAAAACCCAGTTCCACCATTCCCATTAAAAATTGCATGAAATAATTTTATAATAATATAATTTAGACATGTTTGTTTAGTATT